>NC_051310.1:144270365-144570365 GCF_015220235.1 Choloepus didactylus | reverse complement strand
TGTGCCGAATGTGCAGCTCGGGTATAGAAGCATCAAAGCCTGGATGGATAAAGGTCAGTAAACCTGTGTTTCTACTCTGTTTTGTAAGCTGATTGAGGATGTTAAAGTTCATTGGCTTGCCAAATGTGTCCATATTCCTATCTATAAAATAAGGAGGACATCCTTAAGAGGTGCTGCAACTTTGTGAACTAACTTCCAGGAAGAGTTCTACATCTTGTAGAAAAACTCTTGATAAACAAGACAATCTCAGGTCTTTTCCCACCATACTGAACAGACGGTCCTAGTTGTATGACAAGTCTCTTCTTCCCCATCTCACACTGAAGATGAGGTGTGTCCAGCCTAATTCTACCACCCAGAGTCAATGTCTATCTAACTCCCACCACACATTACTCAGGAGGAGAATGTATGCACACAGAGGGGTTTCTCTCAGTCGATGCCCAAGAGGGATCGTAATTCTGGACCTACTGAATGTCACTGAATATGACGTAGATGCTCCATCCATAGGAAGTCAGAGAAAATGTTATTGCCAGTTGATGCAACATCTGCCTGGTAGAAAGCAGTGCTAACACTCTGGTCAACTGGAGATCTCAGAGCAGGGAGAGGCAGGTAAGTTGGGGGTTTGCGGCTCCGTTTCCCAGAGGTTTCCCAGCAGGTGGCCAGTACACCTAGACATTGCTCACCATGTAAACCAAGCAGGACCCAAGCCATCTACTCCCAAACAGGTTAAAGATTATGCTTTTCTCTCCTCCTCTCCTCCTCTCCTTCTGCCCTTCCACGGATTTACCACCTAACCTCCAATTCAGTGGCGACTTAAAAAAAGAAGTTTGCTTTGAGGAAAAAAAAGGTACATCATGTGCTATGCATCAAGTTAGGTGTTACTACAATCCATAACAGAAATAATAATCTCCTGGGCTCCTCATTTATAAATGCTTGAGAGCGTAATCAAATGTGCTTACCATAGAAACAAATACTCAAGGGGTATTCAGGGCACATTGCTTGATTAGTACAATGAAGTACAGCAAGGATAGCTTGAGTTAACAGAACATTCTGTGTGACTATAGCTGAAGTCCATGAGATTTCTGACCATAGAGGAAATTGCTTTTTACATAATGGAAAATTGATCCTGAACCCATATTGTCCCACCTCTTAAATATAAGATGAAAGAAGATTCCCTAGGATAATAAACTCTATCTGAATGAACTTCAATATAAGAGACAGAGTCAAGGATACTCTTTTTCAGAGTGTGTGTTCCAAGGAAGAGTGGACCCCAGAGATAACACACAAAAAGGGGTTTCATTGGTTAAATGAGTCTGGGAAGCTCTGTGTCCCCACCACTTAGAGAATTTTAGTTCACATTAGCAAATTAAGAGATCTGAAAATTCCTTTACTAGAAAAATTCCTAAACCTAGCTCTACTCTAGTATTTCAATCCATATAACCACAAAGACCTTTTTTTATTTTCAAAAAAATTTTTAAAGCAATGCCTATTTAATATCCTTGGGACCACAGCTTTCAAAATACTGAAGAAAATATATTTACTCAATTCTATTGAGTCTTTTCTAGGTGTTAATAACTACAAAAACATTATAAAATTTACAAAATGTGTCCTTGTATACAAGTTTCTGGAATGATCTTACATACACAAGACCTGTGTGAATCACAGTAATGTAAGAGTTTAAATTACTTTACAGAGAATTTAAAAATCTTTAAAGCTGTTTGAAATTCTTCATTCAAAAAAATATCTACTATTTCAAATAAACAGTATTTCTGGGAAGCATACAGGTCTGCTATTTTGACCATGGAAGACGTAAGAGAGAATTTGTCAGTGACATTCAAAAGGAAGGCAATTACGTCACTATCTCCATTCAAAAATCTTCAGTAGGTCCCTATTACCCATCAAATCAAGCACAAACACTCCAGACTGCTATTCAATGTCCTTCACAATATGGATTCAATTGCCTTTCCAAAAAAAGAAAAAATTGTTGAAGGGCTCCCATATTATCATGACACAATGGGGAGGAGGGGAAAGAAACCTAAGATATGGAAACTGTCCTCAAGAATATTCCAGTCAAGCAGGATAATAAATAAGTCATGAAACAAATTCTATAGCACAAGAGGAAACTAATGTGTCAAAATGAGAACTGGAGAAATGTGCCACGGAACTTCAGAGGAAAAGGAATTACTTCCATTTAGATGAGGCCTGGGGCTGGTGGTGGGGCTTAGAAGATGGGGTAACTTTTGCAATGCCATTTGAGGGGCAGGTAGATGCTCTTCAGCTTTATACCCCAAAACTCCCCTTTCCAAGTATGAATGTGGTATCACATTGTTAGTTTCTTCACCATGACATCAGCTGCTTGGGGTTGTATGGGGTCAGTTTTCAATTACTTTAAAAGCAACTTTTAAATCAAGAGTATCTATAATGTTTTACTTATTATGAACCAAGCATAAAATTACTGTCATTTTACATGAGCCCATCACTTAATCCCTATTCCTACAATCTATTAAATCAGATCATATTTACTACCCCCCCATTTTACAAATTATAAAGTTGAAAATTAGAGACTTGTCTATGACAAATGACAGGTCTAAGGATGTTCAGCAGGCAGGCCAATGCCAGAGGCCACATCTTTGGCCACTATGCTATGTTGCCCATTAGTAGCTTATGACCCAAGAGGAAACATTATTCATCCAACATAGGTCATGCGGTTCTACTTCAACAACTTTGCATAGGCAAGTGGAATGGTCCCCTTCCTTGTCTCCACTGGCTGACAGACCCCAAGCCCCCATACTTCAAAACTCATGGACTATGGCACCTCCACACGAGGGATAGACTTTCTGAACTCTGTCTGCTTCCCTGCTCCCCACATGTAATGAACCCAAGGAACAATTGGCTTTCTCTCTGAAATAATTCTCTATCAGTGCTCTCCTCTCTATCTCTACAGCCACTGCCTTAATTAAGCCCTCATCTGACATCCGGACTATAACCCTTATTCTATATTTAGTTCTGTTTCTCTAAACCGGGAGCTTCTCTAAAACGTAAACCTCATCATAGCACACTTTTTGCTTAAAATTCTTTAATGGATCCCCCATATCCTATGGCAATGTTTCCCTGGGGCATATATTTAAAATTCAGATTCCAGAACCTGTCTTGAAGACCCTGACACTGTAGGTCCAGGATCTTCAGAGCATCTACATTTACATGCATTTTAGGAGCTTATCACCAGGCAAGTTTGGTAAACAGTGCTCTACAGGATTAAGTGTAAGCTTCTTAGGGTAGTCAACAAGGATCTTCATAACATGGCCCTCCATTTCCACCATTCTTTCTCTCACTCAAACAGCAATATCAATCTGGTTGTTGCTTCCCACATACCATGTTGCTTCACATGTTGAGGCCTTCACACTGGCTGCTCCATCTGCTCCCCACACCCTCCCTTCAGTGATTACCTGAAAACAACCCTCGGAAGTCATCAAAGCTTGTTAAAGCTTTCCTTATTCTGTGAAGCCTTCCACAAATATTTCAGTCAGAATTAACCACTCCCTCTTCTAAAATACCTCATAATCTAAGTGCCCTAGGCAATATCAGAAACAAGCGCATTTATTTATTTGCATTTCTAAAGAGTGTAACTTTGCTAAGGAGAGGGACCACATCTTATTTTCTTCGTGTTCCTAGCATATAGGATAGTGCTTGGCACAAATTTATATGTTCACTAAATGTTGAATGAAGAGAATATTTGGGGGGTTACACCATTTGTCAGTCACCAAAGCTAGACTTTTTAAATGCAAATGGTTATTTAATACTAACAACCACCCTCTGAGGCAGTTATTACCATTTTACAGGTGACAAGACAAACATTCAAAAAGATTGCTGCTTGGGAAGTGGCAGAGCCAAGATGAGCATTCAGATCTACCTGCTTCCAAAGCTGCCATTCTCTATACTAGGCTGCCCACTGCAGTGTCAACAATCCTTCCTTGATCTGTGTCCCCTAACACTGAATACCTTGCACAGGAGTTATTTGTGTACTTCCCATAGCGTGCCCCCTCCCACCCCGGCCCTCCTGGAAGATGGTAAGTTATTGAAGGCAGGGTCCCTTGTAATTTCCATCTTTTTATTCCCAGAGTGCCTTACTTAATGAATATCTTTGTGTATTGAATTTAAAAAGCATGCACTTAGAAGAGGTCTTGACAGATTAAAAGCCGTCTCTAAAAAGATGCATGTTGCCTACACATCAGCCCAGATGGGTGATAATCTGTCATAAAAGGACACCCACAAGGTAGATTCCACAAGCTTTCAATAATCAATGACTTAACAACTCTTCTTCATCATTCACATTTAGTACATAGAAATTTTGGAAGTTTTATTTTAGTGGATGGCATTTGTCACAAATGTTAGCTGGAAGAAAAAAATACATGAAATTTTACACTCCTAGTCTACTTTCATAAATCTTTAAACTTAAAAAATAAATGAATGCTTGGTTCTGAGCAACAATAACATCTCTAAGATGTTAGGAAGGGTTACATAATAAGAGTTTTTAAGTAAATATTTTACTAAAGGTCATCTTTACCTTATATGAATTAGCAGTCTTAAAATCATTAGAACTCAGTTAAATATATTTAACTATAAGATTCTTCTGAAAATTATTTAGTTTTTAGAATTATTTGAAATATATATTAGGAGCCTGTAGAGTCTCAGACTCTGTAATGATCATCAATTATCGTTCTACCGGTAAAGTGTAGAAATTCTGACAGAATTCTAACTGATTAGATAACAGATAATGGAGAAGTTGCTCTGTGTTTACAAAATACACCTCATACTTAGCAGACTGAACAGTCTACTGACATTAATACCATATCCTAGGTGTCCTACATCTGAATTGCAGCATCCTACCACCCTCAGAAAATAAACACTAGGCCTAGTTATTTTCCAGCCAAATTGAGAAGAGAAAAACACTCTCCTGGTAACCAAAGGCAAGAAACAAAAAAATATTACTCACTACATGTTATAACTAGCCTGTAAAATTAAGAAAATAAAATGTTCATGTCACACACATGATCAAAAACTTCCCGCCTCTCTCTATATTAAAAGGTAAAATGCACAAATAGAAAATAAGACCCATTAATATAAACATTAGACTCCTAGAGCTTGAATAAAAAAAAATCACCTATTCAATCCTACTTTACAGATGAGTAAAAACCCAAAGAGGACATCCAAGGGCATACAGTTAATTAATATCAGCACAAAACTTGGGATAAAGGAAAATGAAAGAACAAGTACTGGTTCCAGGCAATGCCATGTGCTTAAAATGCAGAATCTCACTTAATATAATCCCCAGGACAGCTGGGAGATAAGTAGTTTCTCCGTCTGTAAAGTGGAAGGAAAACTGAGTATAGCAAATATTGAGCAAAACTGGGACTTGAACTCATATTTCTCTGTCTCCTTGGTCTGTGCCCTTTTCAGGGCAACACGGCCCTAGGACACAGGCCTCTTGACCCACAGTGCAAGATTCTAGACACTAACCCATGTAGATGAAAAAGAGCTCACTACAACGTTTTGCTTGCATCACCCAAAGTAATTGCACTTGCTCAAAAGTCAACTATGAAAAACCGAAGGACAAATGCACGTGGGGCCTGAAAAACTCAAGAATTACTTCCAGACTCCTTTAACTAAGCATGAAGACCAATTTCTTCCCCCAAGGTCAATCCCATCCTAACTAAGGAGTATAAGCCAAATGGACCCTGAGTTCATCTTGGGAAACTATTTGCAACACTAAGCAATTTCCTTTATTTGGCTCATCATAACATTTAAAGACATATATCTATACAATTATTTGTAGATAGCAGAGAAAGAAATTCTATCTTGAATTCTGACCACATGTACGTAATTTAAGACATGATAGTGAAAAAATGACAAATCCCGTTTTCAGAACCATCAGTAGGAATCCAAAATTTAAGAACCTACTGGCAACCTAAGGATTTCTAAGTTTGAGCTGATGATCCATTAATTTATTTAATTTCAGTAAGACAAAATAATTGTTAATGTCTTGTGAGGACATCATGGGAATCTGATCAAATGTATCAATATATTCAAAAGAGTTCGTTTATGTTCAGACACATAGCAGAGTCAATAAACACAAATTTTTGATCAGTGAATCTACCTTAAAAAGAAAAAAAGGTGAATTTGTGGATTTCTGTTTGATGATTGAAGAGGGTCTACTTAATGCTAGATAGTTGTATAAGTGATAATCCCTGCCTTCGAAGAACAGGGTGAGAGAGACAAGGAACCAAATAATTACAGCACAATGAGCAAGATGTTATAATAGAGGTAGAAAGTGCCTCACAGGCACAGAGAAGAGAGCAATGGCCTATAGCTGGGGAAATCAGGAAGGCTTCCTGTGAGAGGTGATATTAGAATTGGCTTTTCATCAGCAAAAATTCCCTAGGCAGAAAATAGGCAAGGACACACTCCCTCTAGTTCTCTTTCCATTAATATCCTTTTCACGTTCTGGCTTTCTAGCAAGTTGAGGGACCTTATAACTTTATAGCAAGGATACTGAAATGGTTCACTTTCATTTTAAGAAGGAACTAGATTTCAATGAAATCCCACAGTTGCTTTCTTGCTGTCATTGGAAAAGTAGTGAACTGCTCAAGATTGATTCTGAAAGCCAAATCTGGTAGATGAAAATGGTTTCTATTATTGTCTGCTGTGACATCAAAATATTTTTAAGGACCAAATGAAAAACAAATGTCAATATGTGAAGATGAATAAAAAGTTATCCCTTTACACCGCCCCCCCCCCCAAAAAAAAAACCCACAACAAGAATAAGAATTTCGAGAAACTCTGAGGGTAGAGATAGGAAAGAAAGAGGAAGGGAAATAAAATAACATGGCATTCATTGAAGACTACTCTTCCAAAGCAAAGTAAAGACAATGAAGGGAAAAGCAGAACCCGTGTATTATAACGTATAGCACCATAAGTCTATGTTTGATGCTCTGGAGGGTTTCAACAAGTACTGTTCAGCCAAAAATCAATTGAAAAATCAGCATGATAACAGAGCATGAGTTGCCCTATAATAGCCTTAAGCCCCCCAAGGCCATGCAAGTCCCTTTTATCTGCCACACTGCATGGACTCAAGCGGACCTCACTTCCTCTCCCTGAATACAGTGCCCATCTGTATTTCTTACCTACTGCTTTAACCTTCCTTAGAAAGGGCAGCTGATAAAGACTGATGATGTTTTACGAAGTGATTTTAAATATTTTTTTTTCTTTTCTGCTTTATTCTTTATCTTTTCTTGACACCTGCCTTCAAATTTATCCTATAATATCAGTCTTAGACTATTTCCACAATATCAAATGGTCAGCCACAATCTCTGAATAACCTAATGAATAATTGTCTCGTATTTTGAATGCTGTAACTAACATTCATTAAACCGCCCTTTAATAACATCACAGGTCAGGCTTATGCAAATGTGAAATGTAAGCAATTCACAGCGTTGTTACAAATATACATACATATATTTCATTCCAGGATTTCATCTCAATATTTCTCCAGTCACTTCCTCACAATGCCTGGTTTGTTCAATTTATATTTCTACTTGGCATTTGGTGCAAACCCCCAAAGATAAGATACATCTGTCCCTTAGTCACAAATCTTGGCATTTTTACCTTAACCCAATCATGAAATGATTGGTTGAAAATTACCTTGCTTATTAGCAGGATTTCCTCACAATAAAACATTTTATTTCCAAACTTTTCAATTTGACATGAGATGTACCAACTCAGTAGTGGCATACCAACGTTTAAGGAGGACATATAAACAGCCTGATCAGAGCGAGGGAAGGAAAAGCTAATTGGGAGTCAGCTTCCCTGTGATTATCAGCTTGTTTATGGGGAGGAGGACTCTTCTGAATGGCACTGTAAATTCATCCCTGATTATGGCGTTAAAACCAGAGCTTATTTCCACAAGCTTCCCTAAAGCCTCCACCCAATCCATTTTGTTTAGTTATAAAGGGTTGTGCACTGTTTTCAGAGAATGACAGTTTTTCATGCTATGATTTTCTCCAGTTTCAAGAAAAATTAATCTGCCACACAAGCCAGTTGTCATATTTTTCTTCCCTCGTGGCAGAAAGCACCCATATTCATTGTCTGCTATAAGAATAAATTTTAGTAATTTTTCCCCATGTCAATATGAATATTAGACTGACCCAATTAATATGAAATGCTTCTATGCTGCTGGAACAGACAGTGCTACAGAAAGAGCCATTTGCACAACCTGTTCATGATTATGGGCCATAAGGACACAAAGATGGCACACACATTTGTGGACCATCTGAATTCTTATACGGAGAGGGGAGGGGGGAGGGAGAGCACATGACGTTAGCTTGACTGTCGTGGGTCATGTTTTTTAATCCAGAGTATTGGACATGTAACACAGCAACAAGAGCTGATCATTTTGTTTAATCACCTTTTGGATCTTTGCCAGATGGTCTCTATTGAGAGCGCTGCAAACAGAGAGAGATGAACTGCATCTAACACGCCACCAGAGCTTTCCCGTAAATGTCTGAGAACTGATTCCAACAAGAATTTAGTCTCAGAGCAGAAAGGGATACATTTAAAAACTATGTGCATTAACTATACTTTTCCCCATAGAATCCTCACTTGGCATGAATAATTTACCCACTCTTATGCTAATGGGATCATGAAAGTATCCCTCTGCCTTTAGTGCAGCTATTCTCAGCTTTCAGTAATTACCCCACCCAGTGAAAATAACATGGCTTCTCATTGAACTGCCGACTAGTACCTGACAATCAGAAAGATCATGGCTGAGAGTGAAAGAGTCCAGAACTGGACAGAGAAAAAGTAGCCAAAGGAAAAGTACAGATACAAAGTAACACTAGTTGTGGGTGGGAAAGGATGGGGGTGGAAGTTGGGAAAAAGGCATGAAAGAAATTTCTTCATTGTCAAGCTTTTCTTTCTCTGCCATATTATCAAGATTTTACTTAAATATAAATAGGCTCCTCTTTCTATTACTAATTGAAAAGGACAATCATTACCAGAATAGTTTTGAAGAAAAAAAAATTAATCTTGAAAAAGAACTAGTTATCTTTAAAGCACATCTGCATTACGTATTTAATAAGAATTTAAAAAAAAATCAAAATAGTGGAAAATCCACTGCATTTTGCCTTTTGGAGGGGAAAAAGGGATTATCAAACAAACAAACAAAAAAGAAAACCAAAAAATAAAACTCTTTTTTGACCTCTGTCCACAAAATTCCATGTTAAGTAGTTCACTGTGTAAAAATTATCAGGCTAAAACATCTGGGAAAAAAAGCTATGAAACAGCAGGGAACGTGGCTGGTTTATTGTTTATCTTTTGTTTATGAGGCAGTATTCAAGTTTAATTACTACTCTAAATTAAACTCTAACTGGCATCAGGAGACATCCCTTTACATGACTAAGTTAAAAAAAATGTAGAAATCCCAACTCCGGGTTTTTCATGTAAGTTGATACATATAGGAAGAAATTACTCGAAATTAACAGCAATTATAGAAAGCTTTTAAGCATTTATGGACACTATTACATGTTCCTAGAACATTTATTTATTAGAAGACTTTAATTTTACTCCTAATCGTTATTGCTCTAAAAATCCTAAGAAAATCAGCAAAAATTATTTGGATGTTTGCTGATAGTTAAAAGGATGTTAGTCTTTACTACTTTATTTGGGTGTAAAACAAAGAGAAAGAAAATGCAACATAAACATTCCATCTACAATAGTTGCTTTTGTAGCAATGTTCAGTTATCAATTATATACTCATAGAATTTTTGATACAATTAGGATAGGAAGGAAAAGAAATTTCATTGTATTTACCATAACATTAAGTGACCAGTTTTGGATGAACTTAGCTCTAGGAAAAATAAAAGTTAAAAGCAACTAGCAAAAGATTATGCCAGATGGCATCTGTCATATTGTATTTAGGGTTATTTTAAAGAGATTGCCGCCACTATGAAAACATTCCATTGACAGAGTTTTCCTAGACTGAATAAGAAATCTCAGTAGAACATGTTCAGGACCCAAGTAAGTGGGTTTGAGTTTTGTTTTTTTTTTTTCCCTCCTCCTTTAAATATATAACTGGGATATTTTGGTGGGAGAGAGTACTATTTTATAAGTATAGCATGCGTTATAAACTCAAATAGTGTAACAATATTTTAGACACTGGCTTATCTATAAACACATTCAATATAAAGGGGATGTTTGTAGATTTCAACATCATGATTTCTAAAGAACTGCCTAACAAATAAATTTCTAGCTATGGAATTCTAGCCTCACTGCATGGAATTCTAGCCTCATTGCCTGGACATCCATGGAGAGGGTTGAAGAACTCTGCTGGCTTGTACAGCCCAGGCAGGGTCTGGAACAATTAAAGATATATGGATGCTAGAATGCTAATGTATTTAGGTTAAACTGAATCTGGCAACAGTATGGTTAACGTGCGTGTGGTGTGCAGTGTGAGCTCAGCAGTTACTGGGCCAACTGTCTCGGTATTTCTGGGAATCCTGCCTATTCACAGAGCAGGGATTGTTCAATTGCTGCAAAATGTACAAAATGAATTTTACAAAAATGAATTGTAAGGAAGGCCCCATTACAACGATTTTACAGCAAAGATGTCAACATCAATTTTTCTTTCATGCATAGCTAATGATTAAAACAGCATATTCCATTTGCCTAAAACAATTTATTTCATATTGGCACATCAAAATATTGAAATACAAAGTTATCTTTACTCTACCCTTTTTATTCACTGCTGCTGAACCCACACCATTGTTCAAACCAGGAAAAATAAAACAAACTTGGCACGAAATACTTAAAACAAAGGCTCATCAATATTCTCCAATTTGTCAACATCTCAATTACAGCACTGGAAAAAATGTAAATTTCATGTGCTCTAAACACTGAGGGGTCTATTCTCCTGCCAATTCACATGCATAACTCCCATCAGCGTTAATGGGAGTTACACAAACCCATCAATAATAATAATACTTTGTACATATATTTTGCCTTTCATCTAAGGCTCTCAAAGTGCTCTGTGAACAAGGGGGCTGCTTCCTAGTCTTTTCTCTGGCAAAACACACAATGAAATACAAAGCAGCTTTTGACTCAGCAGGTACAGAATTAGTGACTCCATGCCTTATTATAAGGCCCCATTTTACTGATGAGAAGCCAGATACAAAGAGGGCCAGTTACTTCCCCAGAGTCCCAAGTCTGCACCCTAATTCTATCCGTAATAAAACAGATTTCCTTCCTCATTCTAATGTCACCAACAAGACAAACTCCCTCCCTTTGGCTGAAATCAGAGTGAATGAAAAGTCTGGTTCATATTTATACAGTTTATTGCTTGGCCTATGCTGTCTGAAAGATACGGTGAAGTCAGGTTTTACATTTTACCAAGTTTATTTCTTATATTATTTGTCAAATGTGCTTTTTTTTTTTGGCCTTTCATTTTGTTGCACAAACACTAAGGAGGAAAAGATGACCTTTCACCCATGTAACTGTAGCTCTTTCAGTCTCAGGTGATAAAATGAGGTATTTTTAGGTTCAAAAGTAAAAATTTGTATGTAAACATTATAGTAAAAATATTCACAAGAATGATAAAGCAACATAAATGCATGTATTGTTTTATAGCATATGGCTATTAAAGTTTAATTTAAAATGTGTATGAAAACACTGTATTTAGTACAATTCATCCCTATTTTTTCTGTTTATCATAATTTGTTTTGAAACTGAATCATTTTACAGTTTTCCATATGCCTGTTGTGCTAATAAATTCTGAATAAGCAAGAAAACTCTTTTCTAAACTACAAACTTGGTTTCCAATAAAACATTATAATATATTTAGTACTAAGAACATACATTTCCCTCCCAGGTTTTCTATAATACATCAACCTAAGATTTAACCTATGACAAGCACGTGTGATTTCAGTCAATATCTCTGTTGACTTTGCCCTGAAGCATATGATTAATCTTCCCCACAGAAAGCTACTCTGGACAATTCGGTGGGACAAAATATCAAAATATCTTGAGAAAACATATATGAGACCAGTACAGGCATGAATATGACAAAATACACTCAAGTTTGGCCTTCAAAATTTAGAGTCTGCTGTAAAAAAACAGAATGTCCTGATATGTGTGTTTTGGAACCACCGATGTGATAGGCTAGATGGGAAATTCTCCATGCCAAAACATTCTCCATTTTATAGGACTCATACCTCTCTTTTCCCTTCAAACTTTGATACTGTAAAATGATTGACTTCTGAGTACTCATACATATAAGCTATCATGTCCATTCTTTAATCCCACGGAGATATGATTAAAGGAAAAAAACCCTGCAGGGATCAAGTCCTTCAACATCGGATAAGTGAGTACAGCTACCCAGAGTGTGGTGGCTTCTGCGCATTGTTTTTATACAGTGTACCGGGCAGAGAGGACTTCTCTTTTCTGACCAAACAACAACAACAACAACAAACTAATCAAAATGATAAAATTCCATGCCTTGCCTATTGCTGCAACTATTCTCTTCCTCAAACCCCAGGGTCTGTTTTCACCCTCTTCTTCTCTTTGACCCTACCCGGCTATCTTTCTTGTCATAACTCAGCTAACCCAACAGAACCAGTCAGGTTTAAATTTCAGTTGGGACCTTGGTGACCTGTTAATGAATCTACAGAGAGGAGAAAAACTCACGGTGTTGAGTTATGCCTGGTGTTGCTAGCTAACTTGGAGTCAGAAATGCTTGAAGCGTTAACGTAATTGCAAGAATGTGAAAAATGAAGCGCTGGGCTCCTAAGCAAAGTGAAAGGTCAAAGTGAGCCTCACACACAAGTCTCTGGAAGATAGCCTCATTAGACCATTAAATCTGCTTCTCTTTTTCCCCTCTTTTGTATAATGTTTAGGATGTTTTGTTTTTATTAATAGATGTATTTTGCTCTTTCAATAGATTGGAGCAATTTGTGGTGGGGGGAGGGTAGAGTCATAGAAAGCTTTCCAGATTTAACTACGCTGAGAATTTATGTGTATGCTATCTTCAAAATGCTTTATAGTTTAGTTTTATACATATATATAATCTAACTGGTCTAATGGAAACAGTATAAAACAAATGGATATAATTCACAAGTTCTTCCACAATTTACCATTGATGGTATTCACTGTATTAGCAGCAAATTGCTTAAACCTAGATTCTAATTTGGACCCATTCACAAGTTAATGCATCTGAGAAGAAACATTTTTTCTAGACTCTTCTAGAACCCCAGAAATCTAAAATCTAGAATCCCAGAAATCTAAAATCTCTGGCCAGAAACTTGGAGAAGTGGAGGGCCATCCCCTTTTAAACGGCATATATGACTACAGCTCAAGCTGTTAAACCTCCTCTACTTGGAGGCCTGTCTAATGATTAAATATTGTGGCTATAAACACAGCCATAATAGAGATGAAATAGACCTAGGAGATCAGACACCGTCTAATGTAAAATATTAAAAAGTAAAATCCATACACTTCTCTGGCTTGCATTCAATAATGCATCTTCCTTTAAAATATCATTTTAGCCATAGAAGAGTCATCCCTACCAATATACAATTGCTCTCTGTGCGATAGGTGAATTTTAGATGGTGAAAGTGATTCTAAATTGTGCTGGTTTTCTTGACATCTGCAGTTGACGTCCCCCTTGCCCTCTGATTATCTTAAATTTTAGGATATGTGACAATATCACCATACCAGCTGAATGGAAATTGGGACAAATAATCTAAGAATTCAAAATCCACCTTCCCAATATAAGATTCCATATAAAATTTGTGCAGTCCTTCTGGAGCTAATAAGAACAGATTTTTGCATCTTATGTGCCTTAGAAGCATGATTGCTTGATTATGGAGAACTCTCATAGTTAACATTACAAGTAAAATATCCTGTTTACAGTATAATTCAAACTGCATCATAGCAGCAAAGGAGGTCTGCCTTTCTCTTTACTTACACACACAGAAGTGTAGATAACCAAATTTGTAAAAGAATTGGCAGAACTAATCAATTGTTATTGCAATGCCTACTTAAAGGTTAGACAGCCCATTCTGACATTTTTTTTTAATGTAGGTGAAGAGAGGAAAACCGTCTCCCTAAATAGAAGCTGATTATACTCCCTACCCTGCCACTCTCCTGTTTACATTGACGCATATGTACTGATATCATAAAATACTGAAGTTATTTTAGTCATGCCTACTTTGTACAAGGAAAATCCTTGACCTTTTACCTTGCTCACTGCTGTTGTCTCCACTCTGGGAAGCGTGACCCCCACTGGAGGGTCCTGGGGTGCCTGCTGAGTGGGTTGATGTTGCATCATCATGGTCTCGCCAAGATGAAGGGTTCTGATGTCAGGACGCCAAGAAATTTTTCCACAGTTACCATTTCAGCCATAAACGAGGAACCAAGAGGAAAGGTGCAGAGGAAGACAAATAAAAATATACATATTAGTATTTGCAGAATGAGGCATCTATAGATGCCATGATACAGTACATTGTCTTTTCAGCAATAAGTACATAAAAGAGGATTGTCTAGATTTTAACGGGGTGGTGGTTACATTTGTTAAATTTATTGAACTCTACACTTAAATGGGTGCATTTGATTGTTTTACATTATACTTCAATAAATTGACTTTCAAAATAAGAAAAAAAGATTACCTAAAAATGTAAAAGTCATTTCTACTCTTGCTATCTTAATCAGGGAACACTCTTCCAAAAAAGAGGTCCCAATGCTCTCAGATACTAAAATACGTCAGAACATTAATATCTACAAAATCCAATGGCTCCCTTAAAAAAATCATAGACTCAAGAATATACAGGACAACTCTCACATCTTTCAAATGCATTGTCCTAAAATGGCCTGTATGAACTCTCCAAATTATCATCACTTATCAACTGTTACACAATCAACAGATGCAATGACAATCACTGCATCAGTATGTAATAAATTATCAGTTTCTGCTTTAATTTGTTCAAACAACAGTAAGGGAATGAATAGACCATCTAATAAACTGGAGAGGACTTTCACTTGGGCTTCATGGAAGCTTTAAATTCACGGAGCAGTGCTTTTTCCAGGAAGAACTACTTGTTTCAAAGGACATTCTAGGCAGAGAGTTAAAATGCATGCTACTTTGCTGAGTGTATTCTTCTCCTGTTCCTCCTCCCCTTTCCTGATCATTCCCAATACCCTGCTGTTGCTTAAAGGAAAACAGGAATTCTAATGTACAGGAAGGACTTTATCAGCACCACATGAAGGCAGGCAAGAGATGGAATTTCCTCTGGCAGAAACAGAGTGTAGGAACAACATATGAAACAGACCAGTCTTAAGGCCAGAGCCGCACACTTGTCACCTGTATGCAACAACTTCAACTGAGCCCACAGGCCCTCTGGCAAGTAAATTCTTTTGGGGGGTGAGAGGGGGCAAAAATAAATAGAAAACAGTATCAATCTTTCAAAATACTTCACTGTTTCTTACAAGAATTAGTAAATTAAGGATCAGACAGACATATGCATGTAGACAACATGCAAAAAAACTTGGCCATCTGAAAAAAATCATGCCATTCTAGCTATGTTACCATTATTTATAGTTTATCCAGAAAAAAAAAATCACTTTGCCATTTTTTATCAACAGCAGCTCTGCAGTGTACATATAGAACAAAATAAAATGTTACCAAAATAAAATCAAGAAACCAAGGTATGACAAAACAGGGAACTATTCTTATTTGGAACAACAACAAAAACTTACCTTTTTTCCCTCTAGAGACCTGCTACGAACTGACTGTAAATTAATAGCTGGCATTTTTTGATAGGTGAAATAACCCCAAACTCTACAGATTAAAAACACCTATGTCAAATAATGCTACCGGCACTGACACTAGACAAGCAACTGATTCAAAGTGAAAGCCCTGAACAGAAATTTTGTGACTATAAATATGGCACAGGTATAGATATCTAAAATAAAAACATGTTTTAGAAAGTAGATTAGGGAATGAAGTTGAGTAGAATAAAATGAAAACCAAGGCTCTCTGCTGCCTATTTTAAGACAAAGTTGTGCCTGTGAGCTCTCTTTTTTATCTTAAGTTAGAAACCACTCCAATAGTTTCAGTCTGAAGGCAAACAGAATACAGAGGCTCTTCAAGCTTTGCAGCCTCTTCGTGTCAGCTGTTTGCCGGAAGGTAATCAGATAAAGAGTAGGAAGAATTACATGAAAAAAAGAGAAAGACACAATAGCATGGCTTGAGTTTAGTCCTGCGACAACACTGGATAGAGCCTTCTTTTTAAAAATGCAGTAACTGCAACATGTTTCACCTAAGCTAAACTTTCCGGTGTACTCAGCAAGTGATGTTAATTTTATGCACTGCGGGCTCTTTTATCAAGCCAGCTGCTGTAAAAGCTCCTTACCCCTCATGAAAATTACAATAATTAACCACTAACACCTCAACTAGGTTTTAAGGCAAATGTCATCCAATAGCTATTATATAATAGTTCACATATAGCTGGAGCCAATCTGTCTGTTTGAGCACTGTAGTGAGATCACGGAGAATCTGTCCTGCAACTGAAAACACTGGTTTATCTTTATCAGTCAAATCTGTGCTGAGTTTTAAAGTAAGGCCTCATTAATTTATAAATCAGTGTATTTGCTTTGATGGTTTTCTGAAGGAGGTGTTTTTTAAAAGAAAAAGGGAGAAAAATAAGCCAAATAAGCAAATATTACTTTTAAGAGCAGCTGTTCCTTCCATATGAGTTGGGCCTTTGGATTTTAGCCTAATCACTAAATTTGTTCGAATTCACTATCTAACCTACCTCCCCTTACCTCTTTTCTCTCTAGTCCCTCAAAAACGCTCTCCTAGAAAAGGTGCCATATTATATTTATTTCCATAGATTGTCTCAAGTTGTGTGTCAAGAGACGCACAAGCTAAGGAGTACCACATGATAGGAATCTAATTTGAAAGAAGGAAGAACAGATCAGTCTCTCTGGGATTTCAAGACTGAGGAGTTTGCCCAAAGTTGTCCATATTCAACTATACATGATGATGCAATTATATACAAAGACAAACATTGATAATCTGATCAATAAAGCTTTCTCAGTGATAAAAAATTGTAATCTCCACAAACAACAAACATAACCTCATAACTCTATTTGTTTGCATCACAACTCCTTTCTTCTTTCTTTTTCCTAGATGGTTTCAAGTTTACATCCTTCAAGAATAACTGCCTGGCTTGCTTCCAAATTATATGCAGAAGTTTAGTGAATCCTAAAACCAAAGTGGCATGTGAAAGCATGTAAAAATACATGATGTATGTAGAAAAGTTGAATGAGAAATGTTCTCTGTGTGCATGTGTGTGGCTGAGTATTCAGGGACATGCATTCCATAATATATGTTCTGTTCTTCAGCCAAAAGTATCATGAAGACACCCAAGGGCAAGGAGTGAACATGTTTCTACTCCCTGTGGCTTTAATAATTGGGAGTCAAATATGGTGTTCCTCTTGCTCTTACGTAATTTCATTAAAGAACAATGTTACCAGGAGAAAAGCAGTGAATACTGAGTGGAACACAATAGAAGGAGATGGAAAATAGACACAAAAAGCTAGGTCTCCAGGGGCAGTATTTTCTATTTGCTGGGCTACAGACTCACAGCTGATAATGCAAGTTGTAATTAATATAAAAGCAGGAGACAATATGGGGAGAGCTTGTAGTAGCTGGGCCACAGGAGAGCACTATGCTGCTCTCCTCTGTTTCTCATTTACACACAGCTTTCCCTAGAAAACACAATTCTGCCAGTGTTTTCTCCCTTGAAAGTTAAAAAAAAATTTTTTGATTTAGCACCATCATTGAATTTTGCTAAATCTAGAAAACAGCATAGAGAGGACAGGGGTCTCTGGGCATAGGAAGCACATCATACGTGCGTCTTTTGTTGAGGTTGCAGATACGGTGGAAATTGTGACATTTTAAACCATTACAGCGTTTTGGTAGGGGGCCTGCCTATAGGATAATACTTAAGTCCTGGCAAATTGGTGGTATTTTTCCTGTTCAAATGGTTCCATACAGTTCAGGATTGTTCCATTGCAGCAAAAACAAAAACAATGGAGTAAAATGTATAGGGATTTTTAAATAAATACAAAGCTGAGTGGGGAAGTAAAATGTATTAGGCCTTAAGGAGAAAAAGGAAATAAAAAAAGGTCATAGCACAAAAGGTCTATCTGAAATAATGTGAAACTCATCTTTAACTCCAAATGAAAAGATGATTCAAAGGATATGTTGTATAGAAGAGAGAGTATTGGATTGGAATTAAGACTTCAGGGTGCCACTTTTAACTAATCAACTAATCATGTGAACTTAGGCAAGTGAATCTCTAGGATTCAGTTCTCTTATCTCTTTAAAATTAGGAGGTTAGACCAGGTCATCCCCAAGGTCATTTCCCATTCTTATTTCTTTTATTAAAAAATACTTAAAAATAAGAATTAGGTTTTCTAGAATGTACAACTCCAAACTATGATATATACTATCAAGTCAAAAAGCATATATGAATTTGGAAAATACAATAAAGTAATTCGTGATATGGGCTATAGGTAGTGAGTAATAGTAAACATATATAAAGATATTTTAATCAGCAAATGCAGAATGCAAAACTAATTTAACTTGATTTATTTGAAAATCAAAGGCCAGATACACTTGTATCAGTTCATATAATATTAAGTTATTGTTTTCTATGACTTTATGTTTTAACTCCTAATTATCATTAAGCCAATTATTTTTAATAAGATGAGGATGCCTATCCTGAAGTATTCAAGTCTAGAAAAGTTAAAAATGTTAATTGTATGGTTTGAAAAGAGTTGGAATTTCAACTTCATTATTCTAAAGCTGACATAAGAACTCAGGAGAACTGTGTATGCTTTCAGAACACGGACTCTCTCTTTAAAAATGTAAATGGAGCCAGGGTCTTTCTCTTGTCTCCCCATTTCCACCCCTCTGTTAAGCTTTGGGAATTAATATGTGAGACACCCTCAAAGGAATGATTTCCTCTTTAAATGGAGCAATTTTTATAGAAGACAAATTTCCTTTACTGTTGGTGTAATGTCATATTATAAAATGTGTCCTGTAATTTTGAATTGTGTTGGAAGATCCCAAAGAACAATCAGGGTGAAAATGAGAAGACAATGAATTTAAAAAAATATAAAGTTTTTAATCCAATGATGAATGTCTGTGATTGTAGAATGTACCTTTGTTTAACTTCAACACATCACAGTTAAACTGAAAACATACTCCAATAGTACAACTTAAATGATTTAAATAGAATAATTATTCTTGATGGGAAACTGACAGAAAAGCCATCAACCACCAGAAACTACATATCAACAACAGAAAACCCACGCCCCCAGCCATGACTCCTTGAGTTGGTAGATGGAGCTCAGAGGTAGAACTTTTCCAGGATTGGTCCCCGGAGGTCTTGGAAAACATATCCTAAGGTCTAATCTTACATTAGAATGTAAGGAACTATCTGATCAAATAAATCATTCTTATTATTAATATTATTATCAAATCCCATTATTTCCCCATTGATAGTCTGTAACCAGCCACTTAAACCTATCACTCTTTCAGTTTGCCCACTCTCCTCTAATTTTTCAGATAGTAACAGAATTTATCCATAGGCACTTGCCTGTATTCTATCAGGAACAAAGTTCTGGGTATTCTCCCCTCTTAGATAAGCCATTTTAGAAATCTGAAGACATAAATAAACTTGATATATATTCAGAGATGCAAAAGAAAACACCAGCATATCTTCATGTAAATTACAGCTTTCAATACAGAAATTAAAATAATTTTTTTCTTTTATTAGTAGTGCTGTCAGAGCCAGTTAATTTTAAGGCACCTGTCATTAACTGTGAATAAACATAATTATATTTTCTTCCTTAATCTTAATTATTCCACAGAAAATAAAATGTAGCTCCTTATAGTCATTAACTAGGAATAACAATACCACTATATGTGGTTTCAAACAAATGGAGCTTAATTCAGAGATTGTATTTCAAACAAATATATTTCATTTGCCTTACATGAACTGAAGATATGTAATATCTTTACATGCAAATACAAAATATATTTCTTTTTTTTGCATTTGATCTAAAGAACTGATCTAAAATTACATGAAATATGAAATGTGGATATTCAGAAATACTACAGACTAGGAAAATTCACAGTTATTCCACAACAGTCTTCAAGTTGAAACTTTTTTTTAAGAAATTGATTTTTTGACATGTTTATTTTAAACATGATAAATTAGAATGTCTGGGAAACTTAACATGAACTGCAGCTAGAAAACAGTACTATTTCCTTTTCCATCATATTTTTTCTCCCCAAATATTCCAAAGAATACGATAATAGTCATTTCCTACCTTATAACTATTAACCTTATGTTACCATAAAAGTATTAGATAAAGTATATTATAACAGTTAAAATATAAGCATTAATTTTGAAGTATATTTACTTAACACAGTAGAATAGAAGATAAGTTGCAATTTTGATTTTCTATTTAATTTCCAAATTTCCTTTCATACTATACCCATGATGTAAGAATTAATAATAAATTAACAAATTTAGTATTTCCACTGAAATAAATTATAAAAGGCTAGACTACAACAGTTGTCTTCTTTTAATTCCTCTATTTACTTCAAATTATTTATATAAAATTATGGAATGTGCTATTAGCATGACAACAGCCTGATTTACTAAGTAATACTCAGCTTATAAAATTCATACTTAAAAGTCTGCCAATAACACTTGGTTTCAAATATCTGTAAATTACTTTGATTCATTTCTATTTTCAAATTCTTTAAAAAAAAAATTAAAAACTATGTTGGTACCTAATATTTTGCTCCTGACACTTCTTTCTGCCTTCCACTACACGGAATTACACACATTCTCTCCTCTCTTTCCCTCTCTCTCCTTCCCCAATCCCTCCTTAAACACACACACACACACACACACACAATGTAGCCACAATGTAGCTTGATACCACTTAATAAGGATAGAGGTGTATGTGTTTTGGGGGTGTCAAACAGCTGTCACAAACTGTCACCTCCGCAAGAAAAACCTTGGCACACGCAAATTAAACTACACTTCTTTTTTAGCTGTCATTATTCATAGCCAATAAGTTGCAATGCTCTCAGCATTTCATGTGCAAATAGAACCACGAGGATGCTCGGTAGATCAGAACAGTGGGCCAACAGATAAAACAGAGAAAACAACACACTGTCTGGGTCCTTCTGAAGTGGCTCATCATCACCCCTGCACTAGCGTTCACCAAATGAGATCCAGCCTGGGGCTATGTATTAAATATGCATATCAAAGCACATGAAAATATAAACCTGGAGATTCAAATTGGACACATTTACATGCTGAAAATATCCTCCTCATATAACTTTTCAGGTAGTGGTTCTGGGGTATTTTTACTTTTTTCATGGCTGGAGGGTTGGAGGGGGCAGTTTGAAGGAGAGGCTGAAGCATATGTGCTTCGTAAGGGGAGGCCTAGAAACTAATACAGTCAATACATCTGTGGTATAAGAGTGTAGATAATGGTGAAAACTCTCCAAGGTTTTCTCTCACTTCCTGCAAAAAATATACAAGTCTGTGACAAACCTCTCCATTTCCCACTTGGTGTGCTGGTGGAACAAATTATTGCTTCCTTTCAAAACAAATAGCAGGGGGCTAAAGTAAAAATGTTATAGTTCAGATCTCTAGGAAATAAAAGGCTTTAAATTATGACGCCTAGTGAGGTGGCAAGCCCTCATGGGTTCAAAATAAATCAGTTGTCATATTTACTTGACTGGGGATCTGAAAGGGGAGCAAGAAATGTTACAGTTGACTCTTTTATCCAAAGATGATTGTTCAATTATTAAAGCACTAACCTCTTAGGTACAACTTTCTTCTTGAGTATATATTTAAATATCACAATAATTTCTTAAATTGGTACTATCAGCGGATACTCAGAACAGCCTCATTTATCTTATCTCTTCTATGTAAACATCAGCATGCTCTAGTTCCACACATCTATATGAAAACAGTTGCCAAGAAACTGCTCTAGAAAACCAAATAGTTGGGACCCCTAGAAATCTCATGAGAAAAGCTTTTTGCTGCAAAGAACTGTGAACCTCTCACTCTACAAACCAAGATCCCTTCCCATTCCCCCTTCCCATTTCCCCCAGTAGTGCAAATGCATATAAATTTAGCAACAGGAAGCAACGAACATAAACAAATAGATAGCAACCAAAACAAGTATATCTAAAGTAATGACATGCCTCATGGACCACAACCACACATGGTATAGACAGAGATCAGCAAATAAACTTTCCGAAGCTGCTGCTGCACCCTTTTGATTTTACTTAATACATTCAACATACAAAAGAGTCACCCAAAGTTTCCCCCATTGTGATTGAAAAAGACAAGGGTAAAGATAGGCACAGGAGCTTTCAACATCATAGTACTTACTCCGTCTTAGAATTGGACATCCCAGACTAAGGGTTTTCTTTTCTTTCTTTCTTTCACTTTTTTTTTTTTTTAACTTTTTTTTCCTAGGCTGGTTTCCCATACAGCATAAAAGGTTAATTATTAAATTCTATGACGGCATATTTTAAAAACTTTTGGTAGGGAAAGAGAAAAACCTCACAGAAGGTTCATTCTCTCTGCATCACAATTCATTCCTCTGAGCACCCAGGAATGGGATAGGGGTGTGGTGGTGCACAAACCACCTTCAAGCCTCAATGCCTGTGTAACTCCACACTGGATGTTAAATTAATATTTCAACCATGAAGTTATTTAACTATAGCTGATATCACTTAGGTTGCGAGTTCATAATCTATAGACATCCTGTCCCCCACCCAAGGCTTGAGTTCCTATAAATAAACTGCTGTTTGCACCCACTCTTTAACCTCACCACTCTTGCCTTTCCTACCAGCTGCAATCTTTCTTCTCTTTGCTTCTTTTTCAAATTTCAGTCTCACTACATATGCTTTTCTTTTTTCTTTTTTTTTTTTTTAAGCATCAGGCTCACTACATCAGTTCCAAAATAGGATTAAAAACAGAGAGAATAGAAAGAAATCTCCTTTCCTGGCCTGATATATACACAGTGGCTCCTTACTATATCTTCTGTCCTCATTCACCAACTGTTAAAGTGCTAAAATTCAACCACTAATCTATGGTTACCCAATGATAATTCCCCTCAGCTTTCTGTAATATATTGTTATTAACTGGTTCATCAAGGTTACTGTCTTTTATTATGAAGATGCTTCAGGCACTTGGCAATCGGTCCATATTCTGACAGTAAGTTTCTATAGACGCAAAAGCCCTGAGAATTGTCATGTGCTTACTCCTTTTATTTCTAATGCAGTGAAAGACTGCCAGTAATTCTCAGGACTGTCATCTCTGTGAGAGACTGCAAAATCAGCCCCCACTTCCCAATCCTCTTTCTTTCAATCTTCTCTCTTTCTTTTTCGTCCTGTCCAGCTAGCTGTCTTGCCTCTTTCTATCCCCACTGCACTGACTACACAGAGTCGAGAAAGCAGAAAAGGCAGTGGTCACCATATCAAACAGACAATTTGCTAACACCCAAGTCATCAAATCTAGGACACTTTACATATTTAGAGCACAAATCACTCCATCACCTCCCTGGATTTTTGACTCTTGATATAAATAAGAAGGTTCAAGAAGGGGGAAACAGAAGAGATGAAGATGGTATGGTGAAAAAGGAAGGGAAAAAGAGAAAGGAGACAGAGAAGACACCAAATCATTTAAAAGGAAATCTAAGTCAGTGAACTAGATAATACAAGTTTACAAAATAATAATAATGCTTTGCCTGGTAGCCTTAAAAAAAAAAAAAAATGACAAAGGCTCGCAGACTTACATGGTCAGCGAGATTTGTGGAGGAGCCTGAAAGTTCTTCGTGGTCTGATTTGGAGCTGCCGTCTCGTTCATCAATAACAAGGTCGATGGGCATTTTCCCCTTCAAACAGCTAATGTACCGGTGGCAGAAGTTATCACACAGTTCGTGGACCTAGAAGGGGGGGGTCAGGGATGGGGGGTTTAGCTAGTGTTGTTGTTGTTATTATTTTGTTCTATTTTTAAGGGGAAAAATATCAGTTTGCAAGGCTAGGTTTGGAAAGAGCAACAGTGTGATGTCTTCCAAACTAACTCTAATTAAGGGGTGTAATAGTTGAAGGCGAGGAAACAATAGAGCAATTGTTGCAGCAGATATTATTCTCCAGAGACTTCCCTGAGCAACAAGTTACAATAAAGAGAAAGAAATAGGACTGGAAATAACTGGGTTCAGACTGGGAGTCCAGGGAGGAAAATCTGATTTGATGATAACATCAAAACATTAGACCGCTGGAATTGGGGACAGCATTAGCATTTTGCGTGATTCAGTAAGTCAGGAGTTTTGTATGTTTCCGGAGGAAAGCGATTCAGCTGCAGAGCTATGTAAAGACACCCTCTGCCTGCACCTAATGTAGACTCTGGGCTGAGGGTGAGCTGAGCTAATAAAGACACAAACAGGCTGAGTGTCCAGTAACACAAATGGATTGCTGCATTTCAAAATATTCCTGAATGCCTGGGGTAGGTGGTGGTGGTAGGGCTACTTTAAAAGGAGTTTCTAGGGCTGTCCTAATTCACCCTTCCTCTGAACCCCTGGGTTGAGGAAGGACATGGTTATGTGTGCCTCAAAGTCTCCAGGTGCTCAATTCCTCAGAGTGGAGGCTCTTTAAAAACATCCCAAGTCCACTAGGAGGGGGGGAAGTGGTTAAATCATGGTGGAGAGTGTAAGTTCCTGCTTACCTTTTCTAACTCCAAAAGATGAAACCTTAGTACTTGTATTGCTTGTATCATCTGAAAGAGAAGTTTAGTGTGGAGTTAGGGCTCTTTGACTGGGAGGTCAGGAGTGGAGCTCTGTGAAGGAACTGGGCTGGGGAGAAGCAGCAGAGCAGGTGGCCAGGCAAAACCCACACATCAAGAAACAGTCAGAAAAACCAAGTAATTACTGATCATCTCTGCCTCATTGGCCACGGGGTAGGAATCTGACTCAACCTGAGCCTCAGCATTTAATTTCTTTTCCCCTCATATTCACTGAGACATTTTGTAAGGACTTCTTTCCTAAGGTAGGCCTTCCTTCTCCGCCTCAGTTCTCTTTAACCGTCCCCTCCCTCGACCTCAGGCCAAATTAAAAAAAAGAAAAAAAGTAGCCTCACTGGAGAGAAAAGTCTTTTTAGAACAGCACTCCTAGCGAAATCCGTCCTTACTAAACAAGGAAATACTCCAGATGAATGGTGAGGCAGGGCCTTTGAAAGCGGATTTAAGTACTTTTAATATTGAAATCGTGCAAATTAGCAAAAGAATCGCACCTAAAAGTGGCCTGCGCTGGCCTGCCCCTCGCCACCACCCCCTCCCCCGTCGCCCCCCACCCCCCAGCCCGCCCTCCGCCGCGCCAGCGGGGACTTCCTTCGGGTTAGCAGCCCGCGGCTCGGCCTCTTGCCCCGGCAAACAGAGGAAATAACTCAGTTCTCGCAGATTCACTCCCGGGGCCCAGACCTGAGAACCGTCCACTTCTCCCGCACTCTCGGCGCCGCGTCCATGGTTTCTGCCTTCTTAGACTTCACTCCCTTTGACGTCCATCCCGCCCCTCGCTCATCATCTCCCATTCCCGGGCTCTAAGCTCTTCCCTTCCTCTCTGTCGCCTTTGGGCTCCAAAAGCGGGCTCTCCTCCAACACCCCGGAGCTCTGGGAGAAGGTGGGTACTTCTGGGCAAGGGAGGGAGCCAAGGGAGGAGAAAGGCAAGAAACAGTGAACCTTACCAAATTGTCCAGCTCTGGATTTGAGGAAAAAAGCGGCTTTTCGGCGCGAACCTGTAAGAAGCAAAGTCACCATGCATTACCACCCTATTTAAAAGAACCAAAACCCTGTCACTGTCTCAGCTGGAGTGTGAGAGTGGGGACGGTACAGGGGGCAGGGTGGAGAAGAGGAAAGGACTTAAGTAAAATACATGAAAAAAAGTAGTGTCTGAAATCAGTGGGACCCGCTGAAAAGGAATCTGGGCCTCTGGTTCTGGTCCTGGCCCCATTAAGGAGTACCTGGGACCGCTAAGTGTAGACGGGAACTCAATGCCGTTCTCTAGGCCGCGAGTACCCTATTATCTTGTCCAAGAGGCTGTGGCTCCCTGCTTCCCTCACCTTGGTGCCCGGCACGGACCGCTCTTAGAGGCGCCCCAGCTTCCTTCCTTCCCTGGCACTCTGGGTGCCCCACAGCCCCTGTCCCCAATTCTTGTTTAAGTAGCTGCAGGCGGGGGAAAAGGGCAAGCCCCAGATTAGGAGCAGGTCAACTTTAATTCGAGGGTCGAGCCCCTGTATTCCTGGCTGGGGGGGAAAACAAACACCCACATTTATCTCCGCTTCCAATTCGCCTCCAGGCTCGGGGATGGGAAGGAGGCGTCGAGAGCCTCCTGGGCCAGAGGAACAGATCGGGTGTCCCTGCCTTTTCCTCCTCTTTCATGTAAAGCTCGGAGGAAAGGGGAGGGGGGAGTGAGGGGCTGCAGGAGGGTGAGTGGGTCAAGAAGGCTGGACCTGCTTGGCGAAGACCGCGATGTCCTCGTTGAAGGAGTCGGAGGAGCAGACGTCTCCGCCGGCCACTCCGGGTTCCCGGGGAGTGCAGGTCGCCAGCTCGCACTTCTCAAAGACCAGAGCTAACAGAGGAAACAACGGGTGCCTAACGGGCAGCGCCACGCAGAGACACACACACGGAGACAGGGTGCAGAGGGGGAAGGAGCAAGAACTGTAATCAACAAGTTTGGAGGGCTTGGATTCCTTCTTTAACATAACAGGCACGCATCACACTTTACAACCCTTTCTCAGCCAGCCGAGCCTGGGCCAGAAACAGAAAGGAAAAACGTCCTGGCCTTTTTCTTCAGCCCAGAAGTCCCCCAGCTCTGGTCAGAGAAGCCCCAGGCCACTTTAGCTCGCCAAGTAAAAACAGTCTCAATTGGAAAGCAATGAAACATCCAAGAAGCTCAGGGTTGATCCAGACCCACTCCCAACACTACAGAGGCCGCCGAACCGACCCCTGCGACCCAGCCTTGACCCCTAAAAATGGAAAACTCTTTGGAATCAAAAATTGTTTCAACTTCGCTTTTTAACGGAAATTTCAGAGGAGGGCGAAGCCTTCACCTACGTGCACACCCGGAGTGATAGTTCCTAAATCCGAAAGAGTGTGCTCTTCTAACCTCTCCACCCCCTTGCCTTATAAAATTGTTTGCTTTACTCCTAGTAAATCCGGGTGTGGGGGCCAAAAATACTAAGAATGTTAAACGCGGAAGAGCCTCCTTCCAAAGACCACATTTCTCCTATAGTTGCAGCAGCCAAAAATAAATAAATCGTGTGTTAAAATTTGGAAGTGTGCGTGCAGCTATGCCCTTTGTGTTCCTCCGGGCGGTTTATCTACATTTCGGGATGCTTGCGGCCTCTGGCTTCGGGGCTCAGTTGGTGTTTACCGACTGTTCCCTCCCCTCAGCATCCCACCGCCCTTCCCACCTACCCTCAGCCCCGAGAGCCCGTGCCGTCTAAGTTTGCCACTGTGCACCTCCACCCCTCCCGGAGTTCTCTCAGAAAATAAAATAATTTCAAGCTCTCTCCTTTTCTTCCTCCAAGAGCGGCTCTTTGCAAGCAGCAGTCCCTTCCACCCCGCTGCACTTCAAGTTCTGCCCCCTTTATTTACAGAGAATTAAGGAGTGGGTGATTAGGACTTCCTGGCCGACAGAAGGAGCCCTGATCCCAGCTCAAGCTGCATTTAGTGACTCCCAGACTCTTGGTAGGAAACGGAAGAGAAAACAAAACAAAACAAAACAAAAAATAAAGTTGCTTCTCATCGGCAGGAAACTTTCCCCTTCGTCAAGGCCTCTGTTAGGGAGCCTGGAAGGACCAGCTCTGCTCTCTTTGGCTAGGAATCCTGCCCTTGGGCAGAAGGCCCTGGCAGGATTCTGAGGACTCAGTCATTCCAGGGCTGTGGGGTCCGGAGTGACCGGGTTTTGGGGACGGAGGCGGCCAACTCTTCCGGGGACTTAGGGGAGGCATAAGAGCAGCTCCACTTCACTGTCCTTTCACAAGGCAAGTGGCTCTCCCCCATGCAGAAATAACTCCCCACTTAGTCGTCCACACCCTAGCCCCACGGAGACAAATACCCACTCGCACTCACACTCACACACAGTAAGCTGGGTCCAGGAAGGTCGGTTTACCCATAGATCGCGTCCTTGTCCCGTTTCAAGGCGTCGTTGACAGCGGATCCCATGCTGGCCGGCATGACATTGGGGTGCGGCGCGTGTGCCCCGTAGTGCTGCGTGGCGTGGAGCGGCGGTCCGTGGTTCAGGTGGTGAACCGGAGGGATCGGCCGCGGCGCGTGAGGGTCTCCGTACATGGAAGCTGGCACCCCTACTCCGTCCATCCCGCCGTAATGGGGCAGCTCATCGTACTGTCAGAACCCGGCAGGACGCAAGGGGGTGGGCAGGAGGTGAGAGAGAGCCGCGGAGAGCAGAAAGGAGAAGAGAAAAAGAAGCCGGGAACGGAGGAGAGAGAGAATGGGGACAGAAGTGGGAAAGGGTCAGAGATAAGAGAGAGAGAGAGGGAGACCGAGGGGATAGAAAAGAGAGGAGGAGGAGAGGGCGGGACGGGGAGAGAGAAAGAGAGAGAGAGAAGGGGGGGAGAAAGAAGGAGAGAGGGAGAGAATAGGTGCAAGGAAAAGGGAGGAGGAAGGAGAAGGGAAAAATAAAAATAAAAGCTAAGTTAGAAAGGAGAAAAGTACCGAGTATGAGTTGAACACACAGAAACCAAACCAGCCAAAACAACAGAGTTTAAAGTTGCGGGGGAAAAATGCTTTTAAATTTTAAAATGAAAAAGTATGAACTAAGAAAAGCTTAGAGAAGGGAGACGGGGGCGGTTAGGCCGGGGACCGAAGGGGCTCCGGGAGGCCCCGCTCCGGCCGGAGGCAGCAGAACCGTAGCGAGCCAACCAAAGAAGTGGAGTTAGTGTGAGGAGGAAGCCCCGGATCCCACCCCTAACCCCCCTTCGCCTCCTCCAGAGGATCCAATAAATCAAAAGGCGAAATGAAACAAAATAAAGAGAAGAAAAAAGCTAATAATCAGGACGAGAACGGCGAGGACGAGGAAAGACTGGGGCCAGTGCCTCCCGGAGGGGGCAGGGAGCGGAGGGTGGGGGAGGAATAACGTGAAAGTTACCAGAAACATTATTTAGCAGTGGATTCCCTGCGTCCTTGTCAATTTCAGAGACAAAACAAGCAGCCCAGGCTAGTCTAGGCGGCGGTGCAGCGGCTGCGGCAACGCGGCCCCAGCAGCGGCCCGGGCGGCGGCGACGGCTCCTACGCAGCCGTTGCCCGCCCCGAGCCGCGGGAGCAGCGGCAGCAGCGGCGCAGCAGCGGCAGCGGCGGCAGCAGGAGAACCGGGGGAATCGCGCTGCTGGGGTAAAAGCTGCAGCGAGGCGAAAGCGTGTAACAATTGCACACACACACACACACACACACACAGAGCACTCACACGCACTCGCCGTCCGCCCGCTCGCACAGTGCTGGAACACGCGCGCCCAGACACGCACACACGCACGCACACACACTCGCACACACGCAGAGGCACGGGGGGGAAAGAAGCCGATGAATAATTTTGCTGCTATTTTTTTAAATACTGGCCGCCATCATCAAGCAACCAGCAGCAGCAGCAGTGTTGAAGGGAAAGGAGGCATCGGGACAGGCCCCTCTTAGGAGAGGATTTATATCTAGGTAAGTGTTGGAGATTTAAACCTACCCTTTGCGCCATCAGTCTGCGCTCCAATAAACTCCTGGATGTGTCGTATATTTAATATCCCAATCCGGATAAGAAAGTGATCTAGGCTGAAGATTCCTTTTTTTTTTTCCAAACCAAGGAGACTTCTCCCAATTCTCCAATATGTTATTTTTAGGGGGGGAAAAAAAAAAAAAAAAAAAAAAAGCCCAGGCAAGACAACGAAGAGTTTTTTTTTTTCTTGTGATATTTCTTCTTTTTCTCTTTTTTCCTCTTCTTCCTCCTCCTCCTGATCTTCCTCCTCCTCCTCCACCTCCTCCTCCCCCCTCCCCTCCTCCTCCTCTTCGGTCCTCCTTTTCCCCTCTTTTTCTTTTCCTCCCCTCAGTTTGAAAAAAAAAAAAAAAAAAAGAAAAGGAAAAGAAGAAAAAGAAGAAAAAAAAATTGTCAAGCCCCCGAACTGAAGGTTACGAGCGGCCCGTCAGCAGCCCACATGTAACCGAACTGTCGTGTTTCATGGCTTTTTGCCACTCCAGCTGTCAATCAAAGCCCGGAATGTCAAGGTAGTGAATGAATGATGGTTGATGATGATGAAGAGGAGGAATCTTTCAGACCGTTTTTTTTTTTCTTCCAGTAAAACTCCGCGAGGGGTTTCTGCTTCTTGAATTTTTCCTCCCCCTCCCCCCCTTTTTTGGCTTTGCCCCCGCAGTATCTATAATATGATCCTCTCTCTTTAAAGTATTGTTCAAAGAAAGCAGGGAGTAAAAATCAAGAAAAAAAATAAATAGTTTGCAAAAATTGGACTTCCTCCCCCCCTTTCCTGGTAGGTATTTTGTCTCTCCCTCTCTCGCTCGCTCGCTCGCTCTCACTCGCGCTCGCTCTCTCGCTCTCGCTCTCTCGTGCTCTCTTTCTCTCTCTCTGGGAGATGAGTGAGTGTCAGTAGGTGTTGGCAGGTTGGCTGCTGCCTGGCTTATAGAAGAGGCTCAGTTTGGCGGCGAGGGTCGGCGGCGGGAGAACGAAATGACGGAACCCGGAAGTCGTGGTGGCCATAGCCCGTCGTACGGCGGAGACACATCCCGGGAGTGGGGAGCGGGAGCGAGGAAGAGCGCGCCGCGCGGAGCCTCTGATATGCAGCGAGTGCGATCCGACTGCCCCGGCTGGGGGGGTGAGGGAGGGGGGCGGGGAGGGGGAGGGGAGGCAGGAGCCGAGCGGACCAGAGCAAATCAGCGAGCCTGCTCCTCCGCGGGGAAGGCAGGGGGGAGGAAGAGGAGTGTGTATGTATGTGTGTGCGTGTGTGCGCGCGCGCTGGGAGTGAGGGAGGGAGAGGGAGGGGAGAGAGGGAGAGAGAGAGAGAGAAGGAGAGAAGGAGAGAAGAGGACAGGGAGAGCACAGAGAGGAAAACTGCAGAAAACCACAGGGAAAGTACGGTACAGCCTCCGATCTTTTATTTTTTTATTTTTTAAAACTTCTAGTTCATTTCCCCATCATTCTGGGCTTCTGCCTAACTGACTCGTGTCGGGGACATTTGGCATGGCGCTTTCCCTTTTGTTCCTTTTAATTCCGCGCCCCCCCCCCACTCCTCTGCCTGGAGATTACTGCCCCCCGAAGGCTTCCTGCTAACATCTAAGGGCAGCAGTCTCCGCAGACGGTACCACCACCAGGCTAGACTTCTTCTTCCTTTTTATGTGGCATTTTTTTCCTTCTGCAGATCCAGGACCCTTGTCAATACTCATTTTTTTTTTTCCTCCAGGACAAGAAGAGACCAGCTTAACTCTGAGCGCACTCCCTCCAGGCTGTACGGACAAGGGCCACCCCGGAGAGTCTTTGGGGGCCGCGGCCGAGTGGGGAGGAAGAGAGTGGGAAGGGAGTCGTTCGGTTGTCTGATGCCCAATGTCGCCAAGGGTGTGTGCGTGTGTGTGTGTGTGTGTGTCAGATTGGTGTGCGTCTCCAAAAGTGGGTTTCACTTAGAGCTGGGAAGCATGGGGGAGAGGGGAGGAGGGCAGGGAGTGGGAGGGAGAGAGGGAGAGAGAAAGAGAGAAGATGCCATGCGAGGAGGAGTGGCCGGCGCTCCATGCCCAGCTTTGTTTTGGTCGCCCGGGGCGCAGCGGCCTGGGTGCGCTAACGCCTGCTAATGGCCCTGTTAATTACACCCGGGCGAATTCGCTTGTTCGGGAAGATGGGGTGGACTCCGAAAGAACTTTTCCAAATAGAAAAAGGAGAGTCGGGGAAGGAAGGTAACCACCCCACACTGTGTGGAAATTAATTCTGGCCGGTATCTCGCCCAATCCCTAGCAGGAGCTGCACCCAACCTTGCGTCTGCACGGCTGGTTTCCTGGCGGCGGTGCGTCAATCAAGCCGATCCCGGAGCCGGGGGGCGGAGCCACGGTCGCTCCGCGCGCGCGGTGTAGCCGCCCTCGCCTCCCCCAGACTCTTCGGCCTCCTGTTCCAGAGCTCCCAGCGTGCCTTCTCCCCAGTTCTTCGCTCCCGTCCTGGTTCATGCTCCCCTGCCCAGAGAATCGAAAATAGACTGTTCCTCAACAGCTGCCTCCCTCCCCAACTTTGAACCCGTTCTGGGAAGTAGAAAGTAGCTTGTCCTTCGCGCTTTCTCGATAGGAGAGAAGAAAGGGTAGTGTGTGTGTGTGTGTGTGTGTGTGTGTGTGTGTGTGTGTGTGTGTGTCAGAGAGAGGGAAAGGGAGGGAAAGAGAGAAGAGAGAAATTGGAGAGGGACGGTGGGATGGCATTTTTTCCCTCCCTTTCCATTTTCTCTGCTTCCTTGTAAGCATTCCGGCAACACAGACTAGGTTTAGATCGCATCTTGCAGAGACTTTAAGCCTGGTCAGAGAAATTTGGCCCCGTTTTAATAGAGCTGGGGAATGAGCTGCGGAGGTCAATAAAGCTCTCCAAAAGTGATGAATGATTGAGCACCTGTGATGATGATAGTGATTACCAGAGCAATTAAACAGTTTGATTAAATGAGCCATCATAACAGTGATGTGTGCGGGAAAGCTGTCCTCACATATAGAGAAAGTGCAGAGGGACTGGCAGAATCGCGGGTAGCGCGCCGCCAGGGAACGCGGCCGCGGGCCGCGAGCGTCAAGAAGGAGAATCTAGTTTTCAGCCACTCTTACGCCCGGCATCAAGCCTGCAAGAGCCAACGGGTATGACACCCGAATGTTGTAGGAAAGGCCCTTCCCCCTCTACCTCATTTTTTTTTCGTAGAAGAACTCCAAGATTAAAAGTATCCTTCTTGCTTGTTGCTGAGTTGCTCGTCAACGTATAAGAAAAGGTGAGTAAAAAAGAAAAGCCGCAAAAGAGGAGAAAAGTTGGTCTCCAGGCATTTTAATATTTTTTTATTTATTTATTTATTTTAATTTCACGCGGAGTTAGGCGAATTCAGTTTAGCCGGGGCGGAAAGGATGAGAGGAAAAAGCCAATCCGGTCTCGCTGAGGAGCGTTTTCTACTAGGCAGAAATCTTGATATTAGTGGATCAAAGTCCTTGATGCACCGCCGCTGTCTGAGAAGTTTATACTGTTTTCCAGTTTTTACTCTTCTAATTGTTCTTATTTTCAATATTGGGTATTTACTGTCGCCAATACGAGTATTGTTGCTTTGAAAAATGTCCTGTTAAGTAAACGCCAATTGCATTTCTTCAAAAAAGAAATTCCTAAACATCTTTGATAAATGCTTCTTTTGTAAAGCTCAACTTTGCACCAGACCTATTCTCCACAGAGTTTAAACATTCAACGTTGGTTCCTTCTGCTTCTTTATCGTTCCCTTTTCTCCCAAGTGATAATTTGGGTGGGTTAGTATCCCTACAGCCTTCACTTAGAAAAATCTCACTAGCATTAAAAGAAAGTTGTTTCTTCCCTGGCTGTTGCAGCTGCGTAACAATAATTCAGACCGATTGCCGATGTCTATATTTTCAAATAATTGTTAAGCTAATAATGGATTGATTGTCCGTTAATAATCTTGAGTTTTACAAAAGAAGAAAAGTTTAAACTGTATTTTATGTGTTTCCATACCGTGGACGATCCAGAAGGCATTTTTAACGTGAACTCCTTTCTTCCTTTCTCTCCAATAATCTGCAACTTATTTTTCTTTATATTCTTGACGTTAAAACAAACAGGAACAGTTTGGCTGGACGTAGGAGGGAGAGAGAAACAGGAAATTTTAAGATATTGTAGTAGAAAGAAACCTTTCGCCCCAAAGACTTTTTAGTTTAAAAATGCGAGTGTTAAAAGTACAGCATTGCTGGAGGAAAACCTCCATATGTTGACCAGTTGCCTAAAGAGAGAACCCCAAATTTCATACTACTGAAGAGTTTTTACTCACCCAGTTGCACGTCATTTATGAAACTGTGTAAAAAAGCTGTCCCAGTGCAGCGGATTACACACAAGATGAAGTTGACTTGCGATTCAGGTTATCGGTTCTTGGTCAGTATGATGAACTCAAAAAACTGTTACTTTTACTCAGCAACTTGCTGATGTTTTATTAATAAGAGCTGAAAAAGGTGCATCTAATATTTACGAATTGTCAGGTTTCCCTCACCCCCAATTTTGCAGTCTGGTAGAAGCTATTTCAAAGCGGTTGGGTGCCCGAACTTGCAGATTTCTAATCTGATATTATGTTGCTGTTGCCCGGGTCCCAGCCTCGACTCCCCCAACCAGGCTGCGAGACTCATCTACTCGTCGACATTTGGGGTGAAGGGAAAGTAGGTGGGGCCGACCCTGGAGAAAGGCGCAAGATGGGGGTCACGGGAGGCAGCACACACCTCCGTCAACGGTCAACTCCTTCTGCCCAGGCTGGAAATGGTTTTAACAGGCGGTAAAATTTCATCGTGCGGTGTCAAATTGGGGTCATTTTGGGGTTAGTGCTCTCAATGTCCGAGAGGAGCTGTCCAGCTGCGTGGGGACTCATTAACTGCAAAAGATCTGTTTCAGTAAAAACAATTCAAAGACAATCAGAGGGCTAAAGACCCTCTACAAATCGCATTTTACAAGTACCCCAGAACAAATATGGATGCTGAAACCTATTCCTTCAGGATCCCAAATCGCCTACTTAGCTCTGGAGTGGGGGTGGGGACACTGCATAAAAAAAGAGGTGAAAGGGAGGAGATCTGAGCGGGTAGGGGTGAATGGGAGGGGGAATAGGGCCTCTCAAATTTGAGAGTCTGTTTTTAATCACCTCTTTCTTATTGAAGAATCCCCAAGACTTCTGAGAACTGCTTCTTTCCTATTTTTTTTCTTTTTTTATCCCAACACAGAATGCTATTGGTCACATTTATGATTTAAAAATAATAATTGAATCCCACTATAGTTCCTTAATTTAAAAGTCATTGACTTTATCGAGAGTATTTAATTTCAGACGAGCATTTATGAACCTAGTCTCTATTTTAGGCAAATTTGCCCAGGCTCCTTAAAAAGTATGTGTGTCTGTTTCTTTTCATCTTTTTTTTCTAGGAAGTTATATAGATCCTCAGCACAGATAACACCAAATTACTCAGAACTGTAAAGTCTGAAGTGTTAATCCGTGTACTAAAATTGCTGGGTTTAAGTCCTTTTTGTCTTCTTACATCAGTTGGAACAATTGATGCCTTACCAGTGGAGCAAATAAATCCAGCCTTAATCTTGTTTGTAACTTTAGGTAACATTTTTCAATCAGAGTATTTTGGATTAACCAAGGTTCTTGTTTACTAAATTTTTGACTCTGTAAGGTTAATTTTTATTTGTGGAGTTTCTGTTTACTGATTTGGAAGAAAGATGTGAATTATTGCTTTAATTTCAAAAATTCTTCAGGTAAAAGGAAAATGCATAAGTAAGATGCCAAGAGTTTTAGGGTAAAAACCAAATCTACTTTAGAGTATCTTTTGAAGGAAGTTTTCTTTTTACATTACTGAAATGAGTTAATAAAGGGGATGGAAAATATTTTATTTCTCTTTCCCTCTCCCTCCCCCTCTCTCTCTGGACTCTTCTACTGTCAGCGTCTCTTCTGTCCCCATCTGCAGCACTGCTCTTAAGTTCTGAACACGACAGTGAATTTTTGTATTCTAGCTCTTTTCCCCAAGCCTTCTAGAGTATTTCTAAATTGTTATTCAAGGAATTTGATTTCGGACCTGCAGAAACAGCCCTGAGCCCACCGTTGCTGGGACAAAAGTGGAGGGACTCCTTTGCTGCAGATCTGCTGGATGACAGTTGGAATTTTTGATATATATTTTATTTGGCGTTTCCAATAACGTGTTTGCCTCTCCTTTCCCACCCACCCCCTACAGCCATCTATTACTTTTAAGGGATCTCTTCTCTATAAACCTCAGCTCATCCTTGTGAACTGTTCTTGACCTTCCCAGCAGTGTAACCAGAAGCTTTGAAAGTTAAACTAGGAAGAATTCCATCTGCTTCCTTACCTATGAACTTTGCTCGCTTTCTTCCTAGTTAGGATCAACAGAGGGAAGGGGACATTTTTTGTTTGTGTTTTGTTCTTTTCCCTAGTTACCCTTTCTCCCATATATCCCCCCCCATTAATAACAATAAAATACCCAGTAAGTAATTTTAAAAACAGAATGGGATGGATTCATTGTACTTTCCTTCTGCCCTCTCTTATTTCTTATTTCGCCCAATTTTAGTTGCTTCGACTGTCGCAGAGGGAAAGGATTTCAATAAATAGCCCTCTAGCGCTATCTGGCGGGGCTCCAAAAGCGACGTGCGCTCACTCTTGCGCTCTTCTTTCTGGCGCTCTCTTCCTTCCTCTCGCTCTTCCCCTCTCCTTCTCTTTCTCTGGTATTGCCCGCTATCTCGATCTTGACTATCCCCTTTCTCTCCTCTAGCTGTCTCTTTCCTAGCTCCTACCACTATGTCTTTTGCAGATGGCTCGGAAAGACCCGGCCAGACGCTGACGACCCTCGAAAGAGGTGATGCTCCGGAGACCGAGCTCTTCTAGGGCACCGACGCTTACCCATTCACATCTTTATGTTCCTTAACACGTTAAGTCCCAGCAGTCTTAGGTGACAGTGATTTGGTGGGGCTCATAACTGCATTTGTCAAGTTTGAAGGAGACAAACCAGACACTGGAATCCCAGGCTAGCGGGGCCCAGCTAAGTTTTAGGTCAGAAGGCCGAGTCTCAGTGCGTGTTTAAGAAAGGGTCGAGCCTCACTGGGGTGGAAACGGTCTGGCGCGACTCCTGGCCCTGGGTAGAGAGCCGAAATGGGCGCACAAGCCGTCTCTCCCGCGCCTGCTGTCCAATCCGTATATCAAAATGGACTGCTTGAGTTTGTATCCTGGCATTCTGGATTCGTTCAGATTTTGTTTGTTTGTTTTTTAACTGACTGGTTTTATCACACACCCTCCTTCCTCCAAATTTGGGGAGGGATAGGAAAGATACGTGGTAATAGGGAAGCTCACTGGAAAATCCGCGAGACAAAGAGGGAAACCCAATAGTCAGAGACTGCGGGAGGAACGCACGCTTGGGGATGAAGCACTCATCAGCATCCTCATTGCTTTCTATAACAGATATATCTTTCTTATTTGTGTGTGTCTGTATGTGTGTGTTTTCACAGTAGCTTGTAAACCCTCATCGGTGTGTGGGAAGAAGTCAAAGGGGATGGGGGTTGAAGAAGACATTCAACTTGGACTAGGTGTTTTAGATTGGCACCGGACTGTAGCTACAGTGGCTTAAAATTCTCATTCTCCTCCCACCCCTCACCCCTAAAAACACACACACAGCACCTGGGAGACCTCTACAAGTCTTCCTTTAAGCAAAATCTCTTCCATCTAGTCCTTAAATAGAGGGAAGGATGTGGCTCGGGGGGAGTGTTGGGCTCACTCAACTTTATGATTGCATTGTCTAAAACTTAGTTTTGACCTTGAAAAGTAAAAGTGAGAGCCATACTTCCTACCCAAATATAGTCAGTGGCTACTTAAGGTGAGGAAAACAGCCTGCAATGTCTGTGATCAGCCAAAGACCTCTTCCTAATTCTGAAATCCACCCCCCCCCCCCACAATTGCAAAAATAGAATAGAAAGGAGGGGAGAGATGACACAAACACAGGTTCTGTTGTCCAAGAATTGTCCCTTTCCACCTTCAACACAGTAGGAAGAAAGCACAGTTTGGGTGTGATTAATTGAGGAGTGTTATTAGGTCATCACTAGCCAAGTGCAAATGATTGCGGCCCATTTTTACTTAAAATTGACCAGCCCCAGAGTGATAGATCGATTTGAAGTATAAAAATGGTGTATCAAAACATCAATGTCGATTATTTGAAATATTGTAGTCGAATTTTTTTATTGCTTCATCGGTTAAGTGTCTGAAAGTGCAGTGTTCAAACATATATTTATGTTGTCAATACTGTCAGAACTGTCAGTTTTACTATACCAGATTTGTACTACATTTCCAATTTGCTTATTTACATAAAATAGCCACCCTAGGCTCTCCCACCCCCACTCCATCTCTCTCTTTCCTCCCATCTCTGGAAAATCTGTGTCAGTTTCTTCAAAGGAATTAGCAATCTTTGCCTAAGCTATACTGAATCTTTTAGTCAGTTTTCCACATCGGATTGCAAATCTTTTCCACAATTTCTAATTTTCAAGGGAACCATCTACCTTGCTCTTTTCTCCCCCACTCTGTCTACCCCAGCCTTTTCTCCGAAACAGTATCCAAGCATATGAAAAGCCTCGGGTTCTTGCTCTCTCTCCTAGGCTCCAAATGAACCATTTGGGTAGAAAAAAGTGAAAACCGGACTTTACTGTGTTTGCTTTTGTGTAAGCCTGGCTCTGCTAGGCAGAAGATCTCGTCCACGTCAGGGTCCATTATGAAATTACCTGGAAGGTAGAAATCTTGCAGGAAAAATGAATTTGGAAATACAAATACTTTTCTTTCCTTTTACCTAAAAGCCATGATAAGAGAAAAAGAAATAATACATATAAACGATCGGCGCATTTTTACCTTTAAAAGCTTTTGAACTCAATCGAAAGACACAACTTGGAAGCAAAATTGACAGTTTTAATTCTACCCAATTTCACCTGGCATTTCAGGTCAGAGGTAATAATTTATTTTATGGTGGGGGCTGTGGATGGAAAAGTCAGCTAGAAAGCTTAAATTCACTGAAGTCTCTATCCGACAAAAATCACAGAAATATTAGACACTTACTGAAACACAAACGTTCCGCCCCTCACACATTCTCGGTCTAGATTAATTGAAATTTATAGATTCTCATGCTGTCTAATTTTATGCACCCCACCCCCCAGTCCCTCGAAAATCTGATAGAATAGACAGGGCCACTTCTGGACGAGCTGTAAGGATGCACTTTCGTTTCCGTAACACTTGAGCATTTTAAAAACAAAACCTTTAATATATTTAAGTAAATCTATGTGGAATTAAGAGAAGCTACATATACAATGATAGCTTGGCTTTATACCGTCAATCCCTGCATTAAAGAAAAACAAACAAACAAACACAACAACAAAAAGAATCTTGGAATCTTTTCCATACCCGTATTTGCCTCTCAAAAATAAAATGTAAAGCCAAAAAAGTTTACTGTGCGCATCTGTATGCCTTCGTGCACAAGTTTATAAACATCTCCTTCGTCCGTGTTTGTGTTACCTCCCTTCTGCCATATACACCGAGACAGAAGCATCGAGGGATCACCCCCAGAGAGCTGTGTTTACTTAGGTTTTTAAAAAATCTCTCCGCCATGTATGACAAGTGTTACTTCAAAAAATTCATCAGCCTTCTACAGATACTTCCAGTTTTGCTGTAATGATCTGCAGAAGAGAACTGCCATCACTTTCTCACATCCCAAGGTGTTGCAGGAACTCGGAGAGTGGGGAGAGTGGCTGAAACGCTTAATTACGGTGGGGGAGGGAGGGGCGCGTTGTGGAGGCGGAGGGAGCGGGTAGTGAGGACCGTCCTTCTAACCCGGCTTGTACCTGGAGAACGCTCCGAGTTGTCTCTCTGCGAATATTTGGGAAAGGTATGGTTGCCCCTCCCCCCTTCTTTGCCTTTGGGGAGAAGTGATACCCTTGTGTAACAATTAGCTCAGACAATAAAAATAATTGGAAAATCAGTTGGAATTTCTGAGTTTTTAATTACGTTTAATTTTGTGCTAAGCCGTAAAATTACGAATGCCCCTCAATTAAACACTCTCCTCTTGTAAAGCGTTTAACAACAATTATTCCTTAATCAGTCTGAATGTGAGTCACAAATGATGCTTTTCCACATCAAAGGGACGTCCTTCGACGTTACCTTTTAGTCGTAAGTAAGAGGATTAATTCCTATAATTAGAGGGATAAATATGTGCATAAATATATCTCACACTCTCCTTAAAAATACACACACACACTTTCACTCTGTGAAACGTGGCCGGCTCTGGTAGGGTAAGGGATTTGTAATTGTCCGCCTCTCCCCGACTACCCTGTGAGGGCGGGGGAGAAGCACAGACCCCCCAGAGGGATTCCCACATGCTCACACGCACACATATATGAACACGCGCGTCAGGCAGGAGGTACAAAGCTCCGCGTTCCAGGGCCCCCGCCAAATCCGGCGCGATCCTCGTAAGACAATAACCCATTCCCCACCCTTGCTCCTGGCAACCGTAACAAGAGTTCTCTTCGTGTAGGTCCACTTGCCCAGAAGAGCGGAGCGGGAACCCTGCCCTAAGCCGCCGCTCCAGGTTGACTATTCGAGCTACAAATAAAAATTGAGCATGATCTTTTAAAACTCCTGTGTGAATATCTCATTTACCCAGTGACTTTATGTCACCCAGGAAGAAGGTCAATTTCCTCTTAACCTTTTCCCCGCTGCTGCAGTAAGCATTCTTCCCTAATCAATGGTGGCTGGAATAATCAATTCCCATTTTATGATCGCTGACAAACTCAATCTCTGGGCGGGGTGTCAGCGCGGCGGGGTCCACTCCGGCCGGGACAGAGGTCTCTGGGCACGCCTAGCTTCGCCTGGCGCCGAGGGAAGCTGCTCTCTCTTCCGTCGAGTTCAGAGACCTTGGCAAACTTCCCTCCCCCAACCGCCGGCGCGACTTCTGAGTTGTCACTAATCCGAACCTGATATTCACCAGAGCTCCTCCAGTCACCGACAACTCTCCCGCTGCTGCTGGGCCTCCCGCCCCGCCCCACGTCGGCGTGTTTTCATTTCAAAGTTAGTCTGCAGGCTGGGATTGAGTGTGTGTGTGCTTGTGCGCGACTGTGTTTTAGTTTAAAAAAATCATATATATATATGATTTTACATATATATATATATATATATATCTCCTTCTTCAGCGTGGAATCTTTCTGCTCTTTCCCTCTGTCTCAGCCCCACTAATTTTGCATAAACAAAGCAACAACAGAAGCTCAGAGTGGGTGGATTCATGGGAGAAATGAAATAAACTGGTAGAGTTTTCTCTTTCTTTTTCTCCTTTTCTCTATCCTTTCCTTTTCACCCTCCCTCACTCACTTTCCTTTCCCATTTTCACACCTTCCTATCTTCCACATTTCCCCAAAGGATAGGTTTATCAGATGCCACATTACTCCTATTTTAAGTTCCCCAACCTTTCCCCATCTGGAGAAATTACTGGGAAAATTACTAAGTCAAAGCTAATTAGAAACTTTCTTGATCACCAGCTGTGGGGAAGGTTCAAGGTCTCTATATTTGGAGGGCCTGAATATGGACCCCTCGCTCCATCTCAATCTTCTCATAAACTAGAAGTTGGCTTTTACACACGCAAAGCCTGTTTAAAGGGGAGATCTCTTAGCACTGGTTTCTTTCCCCTCATTCCACTCTACCCCCTTTTCTCTCACTAACAAATACCAAGAGAAGGTGAAGCTGCTGCTAATTATTAAGTATTATAACAAGTCCTGCTTAGCTAGGGTTCAAAAGCAGGAAAATCTCTTTCTTGGAAAAGCTGTCCTGCGACCCAAGTTTTTGGAGATTTCTTCTAGGGAGTCAATCCCCTCAGTATTATATTGACCAGTTAGTTAAAACTGAAACCAGAGCTTTCTTTCCCAAGAGTGGTTTCTCTGGCCTGCCTTGCCTATGCTGATGGTCTTTCAAAAGGCAATTAAATTATGCTACTCTTAACTCATAGCATCATATTACTCATGGGCAGACATGCTGTTAAAAATGGAGAAGTTTTTCAAACTATCAAAGCAAAGCTGTAACTATTCCACCCTTTATCCCCCACTCCTGTGCAAAACAAACAAACAAAAAAGGCATTTGAGTTCCGGGTGAGGTGTATCTGGAGCAACCTACTAGGTCCTGTTAATGACATAGATGGCTGATGAAGACAGGGCTCCAGACTGCTTGAAACTCGAGGTTCCATTCTTTCCATGAGCCAGAAGTTGCTGGAGTTGTGGCTAGAGTAGAAGCAGGGACACCAGGTTGTGGATCTGACCTGGAGGGGGTTGGGCAGAGTTCCCGATATTGTCACTTCCCTTCTTGCTTCGTATCAGGAAGTACATTTGCAACGTTGGTTGAGTTAGAGTCCGGATTTAAATGGGCACCAAGGGCTGGTCCATTCCTGAGTCACAGTTTATAACACGCTGGCTTTTCAAAGGTTTATTTCCTATTCTCAACAACTGAGTTGCAGACTTTCTGGGACCACGTATTTGCAGGTCAGGAAGTACTTGTACAGAAAGAATTCTCTATGACTAAGGGTCCTGAGTGGGATTTTTATCTCTATTTGACAGAGGAGCAGACAGATTAGGGATGGGCCCCTTGACCTCAGATAACCGCCAGTCTTCACTCCTAGGCAAATTTAATTCTTACGCAAAGAGTAATTAATAACCCCTGACTACTCACTCTATGAGAATTTCCTTCCCTTTTCTTATCTTAAGGCCCCATTAAGGATATTGAAGAATATGTTTAATACTAGTTTTTAGTTTCACTTCATTTAAACATCTTGCGTTCTTCTCATTTCTCCCACACTCTACTGGAACACATTTAGCACAGTCATGGTCGGGGTTCTAACCCCAGCAGGTGAAATAGGAAAATCCAATCACCAGTTTACTTCCCTAGCCATCCTCCTCCTACCTCCTCAAGCAAAACCACACACTAGCTTACTCTTTGGGAAAGAAAATCCTTTAATTTTGCTTAATCTGGAGAGCATGTCAGAAGAAAGTTTTTTAATAATAAAAAATGCTTATTCTCCCTCATTTATTGTCTAACAACTTTGCCCCTACTAGTGTCCTATTCAGGGTTATAAACCAAAATTACATTTCAGGATGCAAACTCTTAAATACAAGAACAGGAAAAAGGGCCTCAGAGACACTAACTTTTTAACAATGACTGAGGTGTCTGCCATGCTCTTGTCCTAAATGGAAAGGCATCTCATTCAAGCAACGTTAAGGAAGAGGGCTGAGCTATATCACTTCTAAGACTGTTTCCAAGTGGTTAGGAGCCCAGGCTCTCAAGTCTGGCAGGAAGGGGCTGAATCCTGGCTCTGTCCTTTGCTAACTGTTTAATCTTAAGTAAGTCACTTAACCTCCTTAAGCCTCAATAACCTCATGTATAAAATCAGGATAACAATAGTTGACATTACTGGATATCTCATGTTAGCCCCTCCAGATCTACTCTTCCCTTTCTCCATCTTGCTCTGTGCCCATGGAGGCTGGAGTGGATGGTTCTAGAATGCTCCCTTACCCCCTTGCTTCCTGTTGGTTTGGCCAGAGCGATTGGAGTGAGGTTCAGATCAGTGTCCTGCTCAAGAAGCTCTCTTCACACAGCTCTCTGTGGACTCAGGTAAGCACTCCTCTCTCCATTACTAGCTTTGGGACACTGCACTGTCCCTTGTGGTTTCCTTATGCCCTGCTCACTCCTTTTTAATATAGCTCTTTTATTAAACTCTTCTCAAATTACCCAATTTGATAAATATTATCTGTTTCTTAATGGACCCTGACTGATACCTTTTATAAACTTGTTTGAAGGATTAAAATTAAATGGGGTACTATAAATATAAAAAATATAGCATAGAGTAAATGCTTAATATATGGAATTTTTACTTATTTTTACAATTATTATCTGGTTCACTCCCTCATTTTACGTATGAGGAAATGGAGGCCCAAAGAGGTTAAGGTACACATCCAAAGTCTAATTAACTCAAGATAGTGGCAGCCCTGGGACCGAATCCCTGGACTACAGTCTCTCAGTTCATTCCTCTTCCCGTAGCATCATGTTGAGCAAAACAGATGGGAGAGGAGAGAGAGCCTTTTTTCAAAGATGTTGGAAAAAAGGGTTAGATAAGTTAGTGGCAGAGGTGCAGGAGGTAATAAGCATCTTTCCATGCAGCACTTTATTTGTCTCTGCTTAAATTATTGCTGAAATAAAGCATGCTGTTGCGAGTTGGAATCTAGTTACCTCACCAAGAATAAAATGGAATGTAACAAGGGGAACAATATATGCTGGGCAGGTTAAAAACAAATTTATGAACATATAATTGGGAATTTGCCACCCTTGGTTTTACCAGGAGGCATAATAATGTTTTGAAGGCACGTAAGGAATACCAGAATTAATTTTCAAATAAAGGCTGATTCTTGGGTTAGCAGAGTAGGTTAAGTATGAACTTTATAATTTGTTAGAATTTACTGTTGTGCTATGAACTCAAGTAGAACCAGAACAACAAATCCTGGCCAACAAACTTTCTGTAACTAACTCTGATGGAAATTAATCAATCATTAACTCCTACTTTCATTCTATTGTTCAAGGAAATATTTATATTTTCCAGGAACTCTTATGGATGCTGACATAAAAGATTGATTAAATATGTCCTCTATTTCAATGGGTTCATAGAGGGAAATTGAGGTAGATAAACAGATTTTGATATGAATGAAGGTAGAAATATGCCTGGTCTGTGCCTTGAAGACTTCGGGGTCTGGTGGGGGACTTTGAGGTCAGAGGAAGCTTATTGGGTCAAATCTAAGTCAGCAGAGAGCAGTGTGTACAATTCAATTACATTCCACCTTTCTGATCTTCCAAAATTAGTGAAGCTATCAGTTTACTATTATTTAGCACTTTTTAAGTTTAAGTAATAACACCAAAAAAGCACATGTAATATTGTATTTCATTTGACTTTAGAAGGATGGCTGAGGTATATGTGGAAATGGAGAAAAAATTAAATAATGTTTCCCCTGGTAACTTAGGGTGTCTGTTAGGAAAAGTGGGATACATTTAAAAGGTGGTATTTTATACAAACTCCTTGGAAAATATTACCTTCAAAGAAGATGGCTTTAATGTACTTTGCCAATTAGGTCTTATTTATATAATGCTGAGCCAGGCTTATTTGAGATATAAACATATAGTTTAAAAAATGAATTGGAACCTGTGTGTGGAGAAGATTCATGAAAGTAGGGCCATTTATTTCAGAGCCCAGTATGCATTCATGTACAATTGGACATGGTAATAAATATATCACAACTTAAACAGGTCATTTCTACATATTCATCACAAAATGGGTCATTTCTATTTCAATTGTAATTGATAAATACAATACCTAAATACAATTTATTTTAACTACGGTAATGCTGCTAAATATTTGTGTCTCTTTTTTGAAATCCAGACTACAAAGTTATATAACCCTGGCTAATTCTCATTTAAATTGCTGACCAGTCCACTGGCCTTGATTAGCCTTACTTTGTTCACTATTTTTCCTCTCACCCTGTATATCAAAATCCATCCCCAGTCATATTAATTATATGAATGTATGTATATGTGTGTGTGTGCATGTGTGTGTGTGTGTTTGTGTATCTCCATTTTAGCCACCCACAATTACGGCTACAACTTGGTTCTGAAAATTACTTTCACGATCTCAAGTGTAGAGATTCATTTTTTTTTTATGCTTTCATAACCTCGTCTTTTATTAAAACTATTCTGTCTTCGTTGTGACCCTCATCTTGACTTCCGGTTTCTTTTTCGTTTTCTGCCAACCCATTCATTAGTCACATCCTGATTTACTAGATCTTCCATCCAGGTTAAGGCATTAAGATAAAAGAAAAAAATCACCCTTATGCAAACTATACAAACACAGTTGCTGTCAAAACTGTAGCATATTTTTTTTGCATTTTTATATACATAGTTTCTTTTGCCTAGTTGTAATTATACTTTGCATATAATTTTGCATCTTTAAGTGTTCAAATTCATCACCACCAATTTAGATAGATGTAATCAATTAAATTAAGCATCAAAGTGCACTTAGGCATTCCAATATTGTTTGTTTATGTATTTTCCTCTATATATTCAAGGCTGGAATAAATATCTTTGCACGTGAAGTTTTTTCAAAACCCAGAAGTGTTTTCTTAGGATGGATTCCTGGGGAAATAGGGTGAACAGTATGAACATATTTAAGTATCCTAAAGCCTATTTAACTTTTTGAACTTTTTGCTATGATCTCCATGACAATCTCCATCTTAATCCTTGATCTTTTCTGTTCCTCTGACTGAATAGTGAACTTTTGAAGAAAGAAGTCCTGAATCACAAATGAGGCTGAGCATCTTATATGCTTATTCTTTATTCACATTTCCTCATTGTCAAATACCTGCTTATGTTTCCCCCCATTTTTCAATTATATTGTTTACCTTTTTATTATTAATTTTGTGAGTTGTGTGTGGCAAATATCTCCTTTCACGTTTTCCAGTTTTTGGTTTGTCTTTTCACATTTTATTTAAAATGTATTTGGATAACAGAATTTAAAATTTTTATTTATCAACTTTTTCTTTTGTGGCTTGTGCTATTTTTGTCTTTTATAAAAGATTGTTTTCTACTCTGAGGTTATAAAGACATTTGTTTGTAAAATTCTTCAGCAAATTTGATTGTTTTTATCCTTTTATGCATAATTCTTTAATCATAAAACATCAGGGAATTGATGTTTTGTGTGTGAGCATGAGGTAGGAATCCACTTTCATTTTCTCTGTATGTATAACCAATACCTTGACTCCATTGCTTCTCCAGTGATTTTCAGGCCACTTCTTTAATCTAAATTGTCTATAAATTCTTTGAATCTTTAATGTAGATAATGTAGATAATAATATAGTCTGCAGATAATGACCAGCTTTGTTTCTTTCTAATACTGTGAATTTAATTTCTTTTTTTTCTTTTTCTTTGTTGCATTACTGCATTGTTTAGGGCCAGGTCTCCAGGACAATGTTGAAGAAAACCATCCTTACATAGTGGGCACCCTTATCTCATTCTTTATTTGAAAATCGGTGTTTCTGGCATTTCTCCATTAAGAATCCTGTTTACTCTAGTTACATAATAATAATCTTCATCAGATTAAGGAAATTTTTTTTTCTAAGCCTAGTTTGCTAAGAGTTTCTATATTTTTTTAAATAAATGAGTGCTAAGTTTTGTTAAATGATTTTTCTATATAGAATAAAATGATCATATTATTTTTCCTTTTACTATGTTACTGTAAGAGACTATGTTTTAATATTTCTAATATTATTTATAATATTCTAATATTAAACTTCTTTTGTGTTTCTGGAATAAATCCAAATTGATCATGATACTGTCTTTTTTGTACACAACCAGGTTTAGGTTAATAGTATTTTGTTCAGGAGTTTTGAATTTCTATTTATGAGAAAGAGTGGTCAGTCATTTTCCTTTTAACTTTTCCTAAGTTTTTTGCCTAATCTTGGCAACAAGATTATTTTGGCCTCACCTAATGAGTTAGAATTTGGGAGGTTTTCCCCACTTTTATTCTCTGGATATATATTTGTATATGATTGAAATTTTCTGTTTCTTAAAAATTTGGTAGAGTTTACTTCAAAAATAATACTGGCCTTTTAAAGAAAGAAATTTAAATTGCTGATCCAATTTCTATAATAATTATTGTGAGACAAGTGAGGCCTTCTAGCTCTTTCTGAGTCAGGTTTGGTAAATTATCCTTCTATAGGAATTTATCCATTTCATTTAAGTTTTCAAAGTTAATGTCTTATCTCCACATACCATATTGTTAATGTTTGTTTTATCCATATACATATCCCCTTTTTATTCCTAATATTCTATTGCTAATATAATTCTGTTGTGCTTTGTCACATGTCTTAACTTGGATGCTTAGGTGGCCCCAGAGACTGTGGGTAGAGGAGAGAGGATGTCGTGGAAGGCTAGATGGTTAATCTCTTTCTTTCCCTTTCCTGGTGAACACTAATCCCAGGGATTCTAGATGCTGGTTCACTTATGGTTGATTTGTAGTTGGTTTTCAAATAGCATTAAAAAATGAGTCTGATGAAGGCTATTTAAGGATCCTCTTTAAATTTTGAATTACCAAAAACTTTTAAACTAGAGATACCTACCCAGTATGGGGAGAACAGAATTTTTCCTTTTAACCAATTGATTTCTAAATAACAATTTTTACTGTTTTTTTTTTTTTTGTGATTATTTTGGTCATGATGATATATAAAATTTTGTGTACAAGTTCAACAAAATATGAACCCACTAAAGGCATGTTTTTATGGCCCTTGAAATGAATGCTCTTGTTTGGTTCTTGCTGCAGTATTTGGAAATATATGATCTATATAATTATTTTTAGAATTAGGAAAATGGAGACAATGAAAAATATTTTTTTTTCAAGTACAGCACAAATTAAGGTAAGGACCTGAATTAATTTGTTGATTTGTTCCTAAGCTAGTTTTCTGAAAATATGGTATGAATACTTCCTATGTTTATAATTAGCCAAGCGATAATTCTATCTTCATTGTTGGTTTCTAGGATTGATATTTGTTGGACAGACAGAAGGAGATTCTCTAGTGTAGCAAGACCATAGTCACAAAGGTCACCAATGTCAGTTGGTCAAGTTTATGGGACAACCAATAAGGAAATCATATTTAAAAATACATGTCTTTACTACTTCTATCCCAGTTTTCAGAAACACAAGATAGGATATTTTCTTACATGCTGTCAAGAAATCTACAGCAAGATTGACCAGTGATTTGATTTCCTAGATCATAAAATACAAAAGGTAGTTTTTTTTTTTTAAAGTAGCAGTAAAGCTGATATACTTAAACTTTCATGGAGATAAATTAAGCAATAAAGAACAGCCCCAGAGATTAAATTTAGTAAAGCATTTGTTCATTCATCTTTTAAGAGCCGCTTTATATGTGTGGCATGATGGTATAGTGGAGTCAGAGGATTTGCTACTAGTGGTTTGACCCTAGGTAAGTCTGGCATTTTCTGTGGTTGGTCCTTCAGATAATATCTAAGGATGCTTCCAGGACCATGCTTCGATATATTATAAGGCAATAAAGAATTCCCTGGTCTCTCCTCTCACTGTTTCTTCAAAGGAGTATTGCAACTATAATCCTGAGAGCTCTTGATCAGATTAAATCATGGATAGCTTGGGGCAGGAGGGATGGGAAGGGGGGCAGAAAAAAACAATTGGACTGATTTGATACCATGAAAATTTCATTGTTCGATTTTTGGTTGGGAATTCCTTTCCCTTCAGTTCTCCTGACTCTGCCCTCTTATATGTATCAACTTTATCCTCAGGCAGGCTAGCAGCCAGATGGCCACAGTAGTTCTGAGTCTCATCTTCCCTCAACGGCATGGAGAGGAAGAGACCCTGCTTCTGATCCTCCGGAAGTTGCTGTGGGAAGATGTGAGCATGAAAAAAATTTGAGAAGGCCTGGGAAATGTCTCCTCCTATCTCATTTATATCAATTTGCTGGAGGAATTACACTTGCTAAGGGCTTAACCAGGGGGCCTGAACTGATCAATGGTAAGAGGGAGGACCCAGTCCTGGAGCTGTGAGCAAATGCTTCAGCTGTGTTACTGAGACCCAATGTGGGAGGTGTGGAGTAGATATGAGAAGACAACTTTTTCTCAGTTTTAAATATTATCGACTAGAGACTAGGTATAATTCCTAGCAAATGTTGGGCTATAGGAATAGCTGTTTCACATTGAGCACTAAGTAACTGCCAACAAGTGTGCTAAGCATTGCATTTGAACAATCTCATTTAATTCTGTTAGAAATCTTAGGTGGGTATTATTATTATTATCCCCACTTCCCAGATGAGGAGATCAAGGCTTTTAGATATTAGACAACTTGCGCTAATTTACACTACAACTTAGTGGTAGAATCAAAGAGCATAATGCTAGTTACCTTGCTCCTAGAAGTTTTGTATTTCCCAGGGTGGGGTCCTCTGATTCATGGGTCAGAGATCAGGATGTAATAAACCATTAAGTGACATTAAGTTACATGTACAATAGCATCCTGAGAAGGGGTTTCCCTTGTAGATAGCTTTAGGTAGAATATTATGGAACCCAGTGATTCTGTGACATTTGGTTTTCAAATTGGAGGGAACAATAATGATACCAACCATGGTAAAGAAGATGATAAAGTTGGGAAACTCCTTTAGAAGAAAGACATTTGTTTAAACACACATAAACAATAAAATATCATTGCAACAAAACCTTTCCCTAGTAATGAAAAAGTTGGCTTTCCAAATTAAAAAAAAAAAAAAAACCGACAAGAAAAATTAGTTAACAATTTTTAGCTTTTGGAAGGAGATCATATTATCTGGGAGAACATATACATTTGAGGGAAGATCCGTAAAAAGAAAAATACGTTGTTGCTACACAGGAGGAAATGAGACCTGTGTCTATCCTTTGTGCAGAATCATTTAGGGAATGTGGAGACAATTTATTGTGTGATGGAAGGCAATAGATGACCACTGATTTCTTTGTAGCGCAAAAGGCAGTTAGTAATTGAGTATGAGTCAAATTAAGGAAACCCACAATGATTGCATTGCAAATGATATGAACTATCTTAGTATTTTAGCTACTGGCACAAAAGTATACATGTTTGGAGATGTTTTCTTTTCTTTTGTTTTTCAAGGTAGGACATTAAATTGTTTGGATTTTCTTAGAAATCATAGTTAAGTCCAGAAATCAATGATAAAAGAGAAGTTCTTTACACTACTTTTTTTTTTTTTTCAAAAGATACTTTCCATTTGTCCCTGAACAGGTTTGGCAAGAAGAAACTCTGCCCCATTCCATAGACAGGTGGCTCCCTGCTCTGCTGGTTTGGAGCTTCAATCAATAGTGACATGCCTGCAATCCACAAAGTCCTGGGTGTCTCTTTTAGCTATCATCATCTGAAAGACATCTAAAAGGGTTTTTTTTTTTAGTGCTTGAGAGCATTAGGTTTCATTTTTTGCATTCCATAGTGTAAGTGGAAAAGTTGATCCACACTGACATGAAGGGCTCAATTTTGCATGAATTTTTGTTTTTCCACCAGAAATAATGCATTTTGCCTTTCTTTTTTTGTAATGCTCAAGTTCATCTAAAAAATTGTTAATTCTTTCCTAGAGACACATAGTCCAGCAAAACTAAATTCTTCCCACTGAAATTGATATCATTCAGCAAAAATATAGCTATTTTATTACTAAAGAATTATTTGTAGAATGAATAAACTTGCTAAGTAGCAAAATATAGAGGTTGTACACTGACTGATGTCAAGAAAAGTCAATATCAGCCACTCCTGTTGTTTTTACGTGGACTTACTATGCCTTTAAAGGAGTATTATTTCAATAAAACAATCCACAAATAAATACAAAACAAAAGGGCAAATGTAGAGACATATTGCAAGTAAGCATGCATACCAAAAAGGTAAGTGCAAATTAGATTTGAATATTCATGAGCCACAAATCATTGACAGTTTGAAATAATGCAAAACAGCTTTATAAATGAGGTTAAGGCAAGGGACATCAAAGAAATGCATCACTAAATCAATAGTAATTTGATTGTGCATATACTTGTAAATTGTGGTTACAGTTTTTGTGACATGGGAGAAAAAATACTGTGTATCTGATGAAGGAGGAAGACACATAAATATTCCCATTGTATGTTATATTTTTGCAATTTGTTATGAACTTGGAGACTAGCCACGGAGAAAGTGGTTGGACATCTTATTTTCCCCCCAAGACAAGTTTCCTTTTCAGAGACAGAGTTTCAGGCGTGTGCCTCAAGAATTCAGTACTCAAGGATTCCTGTACAGTTGCTTTCTAAAATAAAGGTAATCATTTAGCATGCAAGACTTGAGAGAATGGCTCAACTTCTCTTGAACCCCTTCATAATAAAATAACTTCCACTGGAAAGCATATAGTTTTAGTGAATTTCTATTTAGAAGGAAGCAGATGAATTCAAAGTATAAGAACAATTTGTAATATTTAAAAATGACTGGAAATGTAAAATGTGCCTTGTGATTTATATAAAAGTGTTTTCATTTTGTTCAGCAAGTAACTAGTCCTTAATCTGGTATTGTTTTTTATATCAGTGGCTTTTTGAAGTGTGTGTGTGTATATGGGTGTGTATACATGTGTATGGAGAGATTTGAAAATGGTAGGACTTACAAATTAGACTTGTTTAGAGCCTGCCTTTAAGTAGAAATGTCTCCAATTAATTTTTCTTAGAAGTTTGTATTTGGATTACTATCTATAAATTATGAAGTATTTCTCCAAGACACTGTACTCTGCAAGGCTCTTTATTGTGTTCTGTCTGCTCTCTAGGATGATTGATGAAGTTAGTGATATCACATGAAAATCATGGCATACAATAGTACTAATTTTGGAAGAGGCTGGGGGTTTGTGGTCTGTTTAGAAAATCAGTCTATATCTTCTTACTGGGCCATGCTTTAAGGCAGATACTCAGATTAGGGGGTGAAATTTAGATATGGTATAACCAGAAAAAGAGAATTTTGCATTGTCTCTAATTCCCTGCTCTGTTAGAAAATAAGCTAAGATGTCTTCTATACTATTAATAATCAAGAATAGCTATAACTTTCAAAAGCCATGGCTTTGGTAATTCTTAAGGTCTTTTTGTGAAATCTGTAATTATAATTTGTCAGTATTGATTCAGGTCAAGTTTAGCATTACATTTGTAAATCATACCTTGTTATGTTGGTTTCATAGCTAACATTTTCTTGAGTCTCTGTTATTAACTCATTTGATCTCAATAAGCAAGTATTTTTATTACTCCTTTCATAAAACTATTTTTTTTGCCATGATGTAGAAGAAGTTTATTCAGTAATCTAAATTTCTTTTAAATTGTTTGGCCACAATGTTTGATTTAATTATTACCAGTAACAGGGTTCTATATTGGTAAACACTATTTTTTTTCCCTCTAACTAAATTCAGTCATTGTTATTGAACTTTGTTGGCAAGAAGGATAATTTACAACACCAATATATTTGATGATACTAATGGTCCTTATTCATACATACGTACATATACTCATGCATGTGTGTATATATATATACTTTGTTTCTTTAAATTATTTTTTATTATAGAATATAATACATATACATAGAAGTGGTAACTTTCCAAGTACAATTTAACAAGTAGTTAGGGAGCAAGTTTCAAAGAATGTTATAGGTTACAGTTACACGGTGTCAGTTATTTCCTTAATGTGAAATATAACATATATACAAAAAAGCACTTGATCTCTAACTTAAAACATGACATGTTGGACTAGCCAAGGAATGGAGACTTTATTGTTCTCCTTCTTCACAATCTATGAGATGAGAGGAAGGTCATTTGAATTTTTTTATACATTTTTTAACTAGGGAAGCTCATACCTTGAACTCTGATTTCTACAGCAGGAAAGTGCCTGACTAGCTTATGCCATCACTGAGGTGAATTTCTTTAACCACCCCCTTTGCATAGGATCAAGATGTTAGAGGGTCTAGAAGCTGTCATTTTGGTAATTCAATATCAAAATGAAGGAAGGATAGAATAAAATAAAAGACTTAGCATTGATTCTGAATTACTTAACACTGACTTACTTGAATTCTAATGAAGTCTTGTCTTATGTAAAGAAACAGCCTCTCTATACTAAATGTCACCTTGGACCTCATGCTCATTTTGCTATGTAAATAGAATTAGTTTTATCTTGAAAGAGTGGTAGATTGGCAGTTAAGGGACTTCTGTTTCCTACCCTGCCACTAACGGCTGGTGTGAACTTGAACAAGCTGCTTCCATTTCTTTGGATCCCTGTTTTCTCAATTTTAAAAGAAGAGGTTGGTGTAGAAGCAGCAGTTTTCCAACTGTGCCTCTGCACCCTTAGAATCACAGGAAGAATCACAGGAGCCTTGATGGGGGAAGGGAAGAGTAGCTGGTGGAACTCAAGGCCAGGCATTCCACTTTTTTTTCTGGTTTACATATTGACTTAGCAAAATTTAATTCAAGGAAAGGGAAATGACTTACAAAGTTTGAAAACCACTGTATTTTAAAAATTATTGTAGAGAGTTCTTACAGCTTAAAAATTCCAATCTGCAATCTGTTTTGTTCCATAATTATTCTAGTGAATATTAAAATCACTAGAATAGTCCTGTTCTTGGCTTCTCTTTTTCTTTTAATTAGTTTTATTGAGATATATTCACGCCATACAATCATCCATGGTGTACAATCAACTGTTCACAGTACCATAATAGAGTTGTGCATTCATCACCCCAATCTATTTTTGAACATTTTCCTTACACCAGAAAGAATCAGAATCAGAATAAAAAATAAAAATAAAAAAGAACACCCAAATCATACCCCACATCCCACCCTATTTTTCATTTAGTTTTTGTCCCCATTTATCTCCTCATCTATCCATACACTGGATAAAGGGAGTGTGATCCACAAGGCTTTCACAATCACAGTCACTGCTTGTAATCTACATTGTTATACAATCGTCTTCAAGAGTCAAGGCTACTGGGCTGGAGTTTGGTAGTTTCAGGTATTTACTTCTAGCTATTCCAATACATTAAAATCTAGAAAGTGTTATCTATATAGTGTGTAAGAATGTCCACCAGAGTGACCTCTCGACTCCATTTGAAATCTCTCAGCCACTGAAGCTTTATTTTGTTTCATTTCGCGTCCCCCTTTTGGCCAAGAAGATGTTCTCAATCCCATGATGCTGGATCCAGATTCAGCCTCAGGGGTCATATCCTGCATTGCCAGGGAGATTTACACCCCTGGGAGTTGGTTCCCACTTAGGGAGGAGGTCAGTGAGATCACCTGCAGAGGTGGCTTAGTTAGAGAGAGAGGGCCACATCTGAGCAACACAGAGGCACTCAGGGGGAGACCCTTAGGCACAATTATTAGCAGGTTTATTGGCTTCTCTTTTTAAATAGAGGTTTTAAAAATGAATTCCTAAAATCTATGGAAGGGAAGCCTAGAAAAGATAAACTGGGAAGTGAAATCTTAGTTAAGTTTTAACCGAAATTATTTGTGATGTCAAGAGAGCTCCTAACATGTTATTCATACCTCTTGGCCAGACCTGTTCTTTATCCAGGCCACCACAATGCACAACTCCAAAGGGACACCTTTTGCATTGTCGTCTAACTGAATGGTGCCCCTGAAGTTGAGCAGTGAGCCACCTGTGTGACTATACCAGGCTTGTTTCTTCATTTGCCTAATAGCTTCTTCTCTTTCAAGGTCTACTTGAGAGATCCTAGGGTGGTCTACACTGTGTTACTACCTCCTTTTTACCAACTATCTATAGCTAATTGGTCCTTCCTCTGTGCTTTTTGGGTATTTTGTTTTTAACCTCTTCTGGAATACTTATAGGTAATTGTATGTGGTGCTCTTCTTTAGCTCTTACAAGTCAGAGGCTGAATATTATTTATTCTCAGTCTGGCACAATTCCTGGGATTTTGTAATACTCAAAATAACTGTTCTATAAAAAATTAGGAGTAGATTTTTATAGGAAATCATCCAAACAAATAATAACACTCAAGTAATTTTCTGTCAAGATCTTGATTAGAGAGGACAGTGGTTTGCTTTTATTTATTTATTATTTGCCCATATATTGAACCATTCAGCTCAATGCAACAAATATTCTGCTGATTGTGTGCTATTCTACCTGTTAAGGGAGTGTCACATATGAACCTTACCCAGGGAGTAGGGGAGTTAATAAGACCTATACACTTAATAATTAAAATAGAAGGCAGAACGTGATAAATGCTGTATTATATGCATGACCAAAGTACTTCGGAAGCTATGTTTGGGATTAATTCAGGGAATGCACATAGTACAAGTACTCTGGTTTAGGTGAACAGTAGGATTTCAACAGGGGAAACAAAATGGGGCAATGGCAAGGTAGAGTCTTTAGGTGAAGGGGATTTCATGGTACTTGAAAATGATTAGATATTAGGGTTAGAAATAGATTTTGCAGTAATTGGGGAGAGGGCTGAGAAATTAGAGAAGATTTACTTAAATGTCATTCTAGGGAATTTAGGATTATTTCCATGGAAAATCAGAAGTCATTGAAAGAAGAGACAGAAGAAAATCTCTGATGTGTGAAGCTTACTCTGGTAGTAGCTTGTAAAATGGATTGAAAGGCAAACTTTGGAGATGGGGAGACTAGTCTGAACAAAGGGTAATCTAAGACTTGATTTTGAAATGTAGCTGTGGAAACAGAAAGAAAGGAATGAATGTGACAATAAGATAAACTAAAGAATAAGAAATTGAAAATATTTCTGGAATGTATTGAATAGCTGATATGTGATCTTGTGACAAAGATTATTCCACAAATCTTCAATCTACTAATATTAATTTTAACACCTTTAATATCTTCCAACTATTAAAATATTAAAGAAATGAATCATTAGTAATATTTATGTTTATTTTTTACTGAGGTGGTAATGTTATTCCTAAATCCTTTGTCACACTTGTCACACTTGCCATTAGGAAATCAATCTTTCAAGGGTCTTATTCACAATTCTAACAACTGATGCCTTAGATGTCCCATTTTTCTATTTTGGGGTTTAGGCCTTGAATGTTTCTTATTAACTTTGAACAGAATTAAAAAACACCCAGTTGATAATGAATATGAATTTAGGGCACCCTAACTTCAGTACAAAAATGAGTTATCATCTAATATTTTGTTTAAAATAATCATAAGCTATATTTTACACGTAAATTTTGACTTAGAAAACTCCTAAATGGATAAACTCCATTATAAATTGTAAAATGGTAACTTCAGGGTTGGTGGTGTTGATACAAGATACAAAGTTGGGATGCACTTGCATGCCCAGGGGAGATGCTCTGGAGAAGAAAAAAGAAACAGGCACATACTTGGAGTTACTTTGCCGCTGGAGCAATTACGGAATTGGATTCTGCTATTTATGGGTGATAGCCTGGGTCTGGAGTCCACTCTGGAATGCAGGAGAAGAGGAGATGCAGGTCGAGAGGGGCAGGATGCCCTGGGGATCCTCTTGTCTCACTCTCTTTTATTTTCTAGTCCCTCTTCAAAAGAGACCGTGGGGACATACCTGTCACTCCCCCTTTAGACTTGCTCATCTTCAGATCTTGGGAAAAGGCTGGTGGTAATTTAAGGAAGCTTTTCCTTACTCAGAAGTTTAATAATATTCAATCCTCTAGATCCTGATTCTGTCTTTAGGGATCATATAAACCTTATAGGTTAAAGAAAAAGTTTTTAAAAAATTTGTCTAAAATGGAGATATGACACATTTTCCTTAGACATCTTTTCCGAAATCTAAACTATTTTGCTGTATGATTTGAAAGCATCATTTATTAAAATGTGATTTATGTTCAGAGCACTGTGTAGAATTTTAGTGATATATGCAGATAAAAGCATTCTTAGTCTCCAGAAATTTTGATTTTTTTTGTAATGGAATGCTAATAATACAGGCAGTCTTGATTGAGTAAACAGCTTTAATTCATCAAAATTTCTTGTATGTGTCAATTTTCCTAAATGTTTGATTGTATTTTCCTAAGCAAATAGTCAATATTCAAAATTCCTATAAAGCATTCCTATTGTTTAAAAAAAGAGTTTGAGAAAGGCAAGGGACTGAAAAAACACAAAATTCTGGATGATATTATCCATAGAGAAAGGGAGGGAAAAGGGACCATGGGGTTCCAAAGGTATGGGGTACACAAATGTGTCCACTTTATTTACTGATTTATGTACTTTACATATCGGTTACAGATATTATTTTGTGTTTAATTTATTATTTGATACATAATTTAAAGGAGAAAATTACAAGACATTATCTCCTAGTTCAAGTAATGGTAATAAAATAATCATAGCTATTTTATTATTATTTTTTGAGTTCCTGAGTTTTTATTTTTTATTAAGGTGAAATTCACATGGCATAAAATGAACCATTTTAAAGAGAACAATTCAGTGGCATTTAATACCTTCACAGTGTTGTGGTGACACCTTGAGTTCCTTTTTTTTTTTTTTATAATTAGTTTTTTCCTTTTTTTTTCTTTATTAGAGAAGATTGTGGGTTTAAAGAACAATCATACATAAAATACAGGATTCCCATATACTACCCTATTAGTAACACCTTGACTTGTTGTGGAACATTTGTTACAATTGATGATAGCATATTTTTATAATTGTACTATTAACTAGAGTCCATGGTTTAACTTAGTGTTAAATAATTACTTTTTAAATATTACAGCCATGGAATTAAGCAATTGACTGTTTCTCAAAGTGTCCTGAGTTTTCTGTTTAAATCTATTGAATAAATGGAGTATTAAGCACTATAAGGAAAGGGAAATATAAAAACAGAACAAGCTATCAGGCAGTGCTAAGGAATTGCAACTCTTCCAGTGACTCGTTGCCCGCGTGTGGCTGGCTATTCAAACAGGAACACTAGCCTTCTGTTTTAAGTAGGAAAAGACCACGAGAACCATCAGTAGGGTGTGTGCTTTGCATGGCTCTTCCCAGAGTTCAGATCAGAGCGCAGTGATTTAACCGTGCAATATCAACCAGCTGTCCTCATTTTTCAAGATGATTATCACAGCATCATTTTCTTCCAAAATTACAGATCAATATTTATTGATTGAACAAGACTAGTACAAGACTGGGAATGGGGACAGCTGACACAGATCTTCTTGAAAATATTCTGCAGAGGCAGCAGTGGGGTCTATTTCCTCAGGAATTCACTTTGGGCTCTACTATATGTTTGTTTCCATCCTTCCTGTTCAATCTTTGTGGTTTTATTTTTTTAAAATGACATTTGCTCTGAAGAGTTGGAAAAAATGCCTTTAGGATTTATTATGAAGTGGATCCTCATTCAGGCTGATTTAAAAGTAAACTACATGTCCCGTGTAAAACATTTTTGATTTTTGCTGTCCTCAACCTGAAAAAGAAGTTGAATCAGTAGCTTAAAGGTGAAAGCCTCTAAATCTCTTTATTACCCAAACCTCTAAAATCTCTTTGTTTTAACCAAGTGTACACAAAACTGGTAGCAGAACTTCCCAGTTAACACATCAAGAACTCTCTACCTCAGATAAGAATCAAGCTCTTTGGCTTTACTCTCTGCACAAAATATTTTAAACCTAAAGATACCATTTTGGAGGTTGTTTATTTTGATGACCAGAGAGATTCCTTTGTTTTGTAAAAGCCAGATGCCAATTTTGCCTTTTTAGGGAATTTTTGTTCTAGCACCCTATCATTATTTGCTACCAAACTTCGTATCTTTTGTCTGAAGCATCTGAAAATAAGAGTAGTTGTTTAACGAATTTTCTCTTGAGCTTAATTTGGCAATTATCAAATCACATTTGTCAATACAATGACTGAATCAGATATGACCCAGACGTGAACAGTTTTAAAAGCTTCTGTAGCCTTTTCTATTATTTCAAGTTTTAGTAGCTACAAGCAAAATCTTGACTGGATCAATAAGAAACAAAAATGTACTCTCCTCTGTCATTTCAAAGTCATCTTTTAAAACTGCTCAAATATAAAATTCAACTGCATTGGAATACAAATAGAACAGCATAATGAGACTTATGTTTAGAAATGCAAAGAGCATTTTGGGAAGTATTTTAGGAAGAACTAATCTAATTCTAACTATTAATATTCTTCCATCATTTGATTTTCATTCTTGGACATGTGGATGTCATAAAATGCTATTAAGCTTATAATATTTTTCTTTTCCTCTTCTTCCTCCCTCTCTCTTCCCTTTTTTCCCTCCCTCCCTCTCTTCTTTCCTTCCTTCCTTCCTTCCTTCCTTCCTTCTTCTCTCTCTTTCCCTCTTTCTCTCTCTTTTCCTTTCTAATACTGACATCACTTGCTGTGTAGTGAAACACTTCAGAGCATCAGATTGTTTTTTTCTTCAGACATGTAAAGTTGATGCGGATATCACAATGACATAGAGGACTCAGGAAGACTAATCATGAAATAATAATAGGTTAGGTGAACTTATATTTAATTAGGTTCTTTGTAAGAATGCAGTGTATTATTAATGACTGTATATTTACTAGGAACCATGTTTAGTGTTTTTGGCAAATTAATTTTATGCTGTGATTTGGAATAATATGTAGTTTTCTGTAACTATTGAAAAGGCACTTGCAATATTGTATCATGTGCTATGCTTAATGGCCTTTGGTAAGGCTACAAAGGAATATGTAAGATGGTTAATTAATAGCATTCATTTTGCCTTTACTATTCCTTAATGTTCCAAACACTAGAAAATACCAATGAAAGCTTAAAAATTGTTACATATGGCTGAAACCCCAAGTTATTTTTTTGCCATCATTGTAAGAAATACTGTGCATCTTATATATCCTGATATCCTGTGTACAGAAAGTGACATCTACTGGAGAAAACAGAACTGAATATTTACTTTCCAAACAATTTTCAACTTCCAGGGAAGTTGCATGATCTTCAAGATTATCCAAAACTACTAAGACACAAGACTTTATTAGCTGAATATGATGCTAAGTCTTGTTTTCTTTAGTTACCAGTTTTTCAAAGATGCCCTTTGGGAAAGAGTGGTTATGGAGCCTGCACAAATTATCTTGTAAGAAATTCTGTTGAAGACTTCTCGAAAACACAACTATAGCACATTCCCTTAAGGGTCAAATTGAGGTTATAAATAACTGTGGTCCTTTGAGTGGTAGATGTGAACAGGACTTTGTTGCTTCAGTTAGTCTGCAAATATATTTGGATAATGTGTAACTTCTTTAAATGATCTGGAAATAGGAGTTCTAAAGCAAAGTATGGGATCAGAATATATAATTTCTCTCCTATGGAAAGGCATATCCAAATTAGGCAGCTACTTTGCTGCCTAATTAATTTATTGATTCATGTTAAAAAGATGTATGTCTGACTCCATGATCAAATTCAAGCCCTATTCTTAGTGCACAGGGTGATAGTAACCCAGGTAGTTTTTGCTAGTGGCCAACAAAACAAAACAAAACAAAACAAAGCAAGCACTGTACCCTGAAATGCAGAAATGGCACCAGTTTCATTCCTGAGACAGTAAAACCCATTTTTAAAATAATCACATTCTCTTAAAGAACTGAAAAGAGAAGGTGGCCTTTCTTATTTAAATGGAAGCTACTGTGATAGTCATTTTCAAAACCGAAAAAGTGAGGCATAGTTATACTGGGTGAATTGGTGAGTATCGTAACACAACATAGCACTGATAAGAAGTACTGTCTTTTCAGTTCAGCCTATTACTTATATGATATTACCAAAGTTTCTTCCATATTTAGATTATGCTCTATAACCGTTGGTGGTTTGAGGTCTGTTTTTCAACTTCCAATTGTTATTATTTTTAAATGTTTTGAATTTCATTTTTGTAACAGTGCTCTTGCACTCCCTCTGCTGGCCTTGCTAATTAACAAATCCAGCGCTGAAGTAGCCCTGATGTGAGTCAGTGATACCGAGTGGATGACTGATAGGATGGGCTCTATTTTGTTTTGGAACCCAGTAAGAAAATCATGTTGGTTGGCCTCTGTGTGAAACAAAGAGGCCAAAAGAAAAGTTGTAGGTGCTGAAAACAAGAAGTCTGATTATTTTAGTAGTTTTAAGAAAGAATTTAATGAAATGGACAATACACAAATCTTAAAAAGTTTATCTTTTTAAACTAATAAAGCCAGTTATTCACACTCTATTAAAATTTACGTGTAGTTAGTAACAGGCATGACAAACAAGGTGCCTCTATTTTGTATCTCTGCATTTATATACTGGAGAATTAAATGAAAGGTTGTCTGGTTTTGTTGGTAGGACTCTGATTCTCAATTAGATGTATATAACCATCCAATGGAGCCACTTCCCATATCCTCGAGTTTCATTATGGAGTTTCAAAGAGAATGACAGCACTTGGTAAATCCCAGGCCTAATCATAGCACAGAGAAGTGACTTTTGGAAGGTACATTACCAAGCAATTAGGACCCATTTAATAAATTACCCCTTATGGAACACTTTGAACCCTAGTGGTCTGAAGAGGTTAATGCACCTCTCACAACTGAGTGCTACTCACTTTCCCGGGGGTAAATTCAAGGCCACAGTTAATCCAAACCTTCTTCTAATCGATGGCCTCTTACTCTTGAGCCACTTCTATTGTATGGCATTAGTAAACCCACACCCTTGCATTTCCCCTCTGTGCCTTTCATGTTTCTTTCTTTCTTTCCTTTTTTTTTTTTGCAGTTGAATCCATTGAGTGCAATGCTCATGAGGCCAAATGACTTTGTGCAATACATTAGCTGCTGCTTTTGGCTTTCATACTTATTTGGAGCCTTCCTGTTTCTCTTATTTACAGAGAGTTTTAACTTGTGGGTTTAGTTTAAATGTTGAATCTGATGTAAGATACCTTCCTCTGAAATTGTTGGGTAGCAACCACATTTAAAATGTATCCAATATACAAAATTAGGTTTTAGAATATTATTAAATTTGGAAAAAGCCCACAGTACATATAGATTTGTAAACTGGCATCTTAACTAAGATTATACACTTACAAACATTTCAAATACAACTGTAAGGGAGTTAAAGCTTCTTTGTTTGATGCTAGAGTATAATTAGACTCTTTAGGTTTTTGTTTTCCTGCCTAAAAAATGGCAAGTATTGAATCCAACTTGAGTTTTCGGAATTAAAATGCTGTGGAAACACTAAGGGTTTTTGTTAAAAATGATAACCAAGGAATGAAATGGGAATAGAGAGAAATATAAAAATGTTACAGCACATTCATAATGGCTGAGATTGCAATAACACGTCATTGGTCTGCTTAATGATATTCCTGTAAATCATGATCAAAATCATCATGATTTCTAGCACATTTATTGAATGTTTATACTATCTGAGGATTCTGTGAGCCACAGGAGATACAAAGATGAATAAGGAATGGGCCATGACTTCGTGAAGCTTGTAATTGTGTTGTAGAGCTAGAACACAGGCTCGTGGATAGAAAGCCATAATGAATGAAAGACTACAGTAAATACCATATTTGTGCCCATGCAGAAGTTGTTATGGGAATTCAGAGAAAGAAGAGAAGTCTTTGTTTAGGAAGACTTGATGGAGAACACGGAATTTGCTCAGGCCTTTTGTTAGAATTTTGATAAAAAACCTGATAACTTGAAAATAAGATAAAAAGCTCCAATGTTGAGAAGTAGTTAAGGTTGCTTTAGATGTTGTGTCTGTGAACATAGTTTGTGAGATATGTTTAGAGGGCAGCTTTTCAACACAAGTAGAAACATCAGTAAGTTTTAGAAAATTTCCTACTTTGCTTTACTTTTATCACACACAAAAAAAGGAAATAAGACAAACATTTTCAGTCAAATAATACAATATAATATGGAAATATTCCTTGTCAGCCTGACAATCAGCATATATTTAAAAGTTTTTTTAAAAATTTAGCTAACATAACTATAAAAAGCCCTACTACATTTTCCCAGGACATTAATGATTCACTGAGTAAGTCATACCTTTTTAAAATCTCTGCTCCTTTCATTATACCTTGGACATTTTCCATACTATAAACTGTGCTTTCTTTCATGCCTATTAGAAACAAATTACTATGTTTAGAAATCCAGCTTTCACCTGAATCTAGAATATTATTGCAAAAGACCATTGAAAGTCTTAAATTCGTGCTATCTGATTTGATTTTTATCTGAACTTTTCAAAATCACCAGGCCAGAGACATGACAAACTCTTTATCATGTCATCATTTTAAAGGTCTGTTGAAAGACCTGAGTATTGTGTAGCATGCTATATATTGGTATGCCATGGGTGTGACTTCCCTTGTTGTCTCTTAAAAGAAACCTCTGCTCCTGCAGTAGAGTTGCAAGTCAAAAACGTCACACAATTTTTGATCACTGGTAAGTAAATATTTAAGAAACTAGAGCCCCACTTCTAGGTGTGGTAGTGAGGCTTTATTGCTCTTCATTCATTCCTATAAGCACCTTAATCTGACTGTTTACTCCATAGACAAGATATTACCATGGGCAACTCTCTCTTTCCCTCCTACATTATTCACACGAATGCCAGAGCAGATTTATTAATACCAATCTGCAGCTGGCATTATTCCACATTTTCTGAGCGTTTATATTCTGGGATAAACAATACTCATGGGGGGATAAAAGTAGCATGAGTGGAAGAAAATCACAGTACCTGTTGAATTTCTCCTTCTAGGATTACTAAATGCATCAAAATCATCTATCGAAAAAACTGTGATTGGCACTGCATCTCCAAGATACAGAGCTCTAAGGGGAGTTCCTTTTTTTTTCAAAATGACTGACACATGGGGTACACCAGCAAATAAAATGGCACACTATAATTATGTTAAACAGTATGGTAAAAATATTCATGCTATGGATGTGGGCTAGCCAATATTGCAACTACAAGGTACAAGTGACTATTAAGCACTTGAAATGTAGCTATTGTGAATTGAAAGTGCTGTATATATAAAATGTACACTGGAATTTGGAGTCTTAGTATGAAAAAGGAAATGTAAAGTATCTTATCAATAATTTTAAAATATTGATTACATGTTGGAACAATAGAACTTGGGATATATTGGTTAAATAAAAATAGCATCCAAATTAATTTCACGTGGTTTTAATTTACTTTTTACATTTTTAACCCACCTAATTAAAATTTAAAATTACATATGTGTAATTTCTACTGAAGAGTGCTGCCATTGATCTTTGAGAATGATCTCAGCCACAAGGGTTGAAAAATCAGAGAGGCTAAAACGAACAGTGGAGATCTCATTTGGGTCTGAAAGGACATGTAGGCTATTAGTTAGGAAAAAAGAGAAGGGTAAGTGTGTTCTTGAGTAGGGAACAAAGTAAATGTGTAGATGTAGGGTGGCAGGTTTATTTTAGGTGATAGTGAAGAGTGTTTGTTTATCTTGTAAGGGATAATAGATTCTGAGCATTTAATCTACTAATAAATACAGCTACCAATTATTGAGAGCTTAGAATAAGAAAGGTATGTTACAAAATAAATTTCACTTAAACTCCACAACAACCATTTAAGGCAAGTACTTTTTTCCTTTTTTTTAATTGTGGAATGTAACATGTATACATAAAAGAGGAAACTTTCAAAGTGCGATTTAAGTAGATAGAAAGCAAATTTCAAAGAATGTTATGGGTCACAATTCCACAGTTTCAGTTATTTCCTTATTGTGAATTATAATGTATATACAGACTGTTGATAACTTTCAAAGTACAATCTAATGAGTAGCTCTACAACAAATATCCACAGAATGTTATGGGTTATTTCCTTATTGTGAAATATAACATGTATGGAGGACATAGAGGCTTAAAGAAGCTCAGTGACAACAAATGTGTTACAATTAGGAAGAGATTGAAACCTTGGTGTGTCTGACCCCAAAGCTTGCTTTGAACCAAGGGACTGGTGGCTGATTCACCTTAAAGTTAATGAAGCTTTAAACTTCTTGGCCCCAAACTTGTATGTACCCCTTCAGGGAAGGAGCTCAAGCAATGTGTTCCCATGGCCATATGCTTTTCTAAAACTTGCCAAATTAAACCATATAATCATAACCATTATGAATGCTATCTGTTTTTACGCTGACTTCCCTGTAGTCACACCTTCCCTTGAAGCAGGTAGTGTTGGATGACATTTTTGGGATCTGGCTAAAGTGAAGCTCAGTTGGCTATACATTTTGTTTGGGTTTAGTGTGTTATTTAGGTGTTCACAGTTGCTTTTATCTATAGTTAAGGTTTTTCAAGGCATCCCGGAGTATGAATGCCTACCAGGAATAATCTTACTGTCCACTCCATTAGCTCACCTGGAGACTTGGTCAGAAGCACAGGGAGAGTGATCAATTGTAATATAAACTTGTCCTGTGGCACTGGAAGGATGTAGGTCATGGAAGGGAAAAAAATACTTCAAATATAAAGAGCCAGAAGATAGTTTGTGGAAAATTCTTCCAGTTCTCAGATGTATTAAATTATAAGCAGAGAGTCTGATTCTCTTTGAAACCTAGTCAAAATGGAATATACTGGAGGAAGGCAGGGCAAGATGGTGGCATAGAGAGGTGTGGAATTTAGTTAGTCCCCTTGAACACCTAGCAAATATGCAGGAACAACTAGTAAATAATCTGGAATAAACTTTAGGGGGACTTGTGTGACCAGACAACATTGTACACCAGTCTGGAATGGGTGGAATGGCTGAGATCCCAGCACAGAACTGTAAGTAAGTCTCCCCAAACAGCGGAGCTGGCACCGCTCCCCCACTGGCACTGCAGGCTGATTTGGAACATGTGGGAAAAAGAAGCAGTCCTTCTTGGGAGCACAGGAATATAGCTCAACCTAGCTCAAACTGAGGTTTTAGTTAACAAATTTGGACTACTGAATACAACCTATGAGCACAGATAAACCCAGAGCAAGCAAGAAAGGAACCCAGAGGTTTCTTCCAGCAGAGAGGACTCAGGACTGATGGAAAAAAAAAAACATAAATAAATAAAAACAGAGGCTTTTGGAGTTGGTTAAGTTCAGAATAGTGTAAAAGAGCTGTGTCCCAAGAAAAGGGGCACATAGAACCAGGTACTAACTCCGGTTCTTGCCTGGTGAATTGGAGGGCTGGGGACTGGCTCTGAAAAGAGGTCTTCTTTCTTGTTTTCTTTTTTTCCTCTCATTCTAAGTAGCTAATTAGAAGAAAGCCTCAGGCATTTTCAGTTGTCAGCACTGACCCAGGCAAGGGTGGAATTAAGATAGTCATAGTCAGAGAGTCAAAGGAAAAACTCAAGTGTAGGAGATAATTCCCTAAAGGGATTATTTTCTCTAAGAAAAAGCAGAGGTGGGGCCCAGCTCAAGTGGCAGCCCTGGATCAGAGAACTCAGACCCCAAGGCCTGGGGGAAAAAAAAAACAGAAACAGTTTAAGCTTGGCTTTTGACACCCTTGGCCCCTGGCCAGGACAGGGTCTACTAAGAATTAAAGGCATTGCACTTCTTTACACCAGTACAGAGCTGTGGGCTGACAAGTACCACCTGCTGGGTAGGATAGGAAAAGCACATAATCTAGAGGCCTCACAGTAATGTCTGACAACCTTCTAGGTCTCATTCTCAGGGAAACCTGATATAGATTTCACCATCTTGAGATCAGGGCCCATCTGGTTTGGGAAAATCTGATTGGGGTAATCAAGGAAACCAGAAGCCTAGACAACAAAAAGTTAAGAATCACACTAGGAAAAGCAAAGATATGGCCCAGTCGAAGGAACAAACTTACACTTCATATGAGATACAGGAGTTGAAACAACTAATTAAAGATCTCTAAACAAATATGCTAAATTAATTCAGAAATCAAATCAATGAGCTGAGGGAAGATATGGCAAAAGAGATGAAAGATATAAAGAAGACATTGGACAAACATAAAGAAGTACTCAAAAGTTTGAAAAAACAATTGGCAGAACTTATGAGAATGAAAGTCACAATAGAAGAGATGAAAAACATCATGGCAACACACAACAGCAGATTTGAAGAGGCATAGGAAAGGATTCATGAACTAGAGGACAGGACATCTGAAATCCTACACACAAAAGAACAGATAGGGAAAATAATGGAAAAATATGAGCAGGGTCTCAGGGAATTGAATGACAATATGAAGTGCATGAATATATGTGTCATGGGTGTCCCAGAAAGAGAAGAGAAGGGGAAAGGGGCAGAAAGAATAATGGAGAAAATAATCATTGAAAATTTTCCATCTCTTATGAAAGACATAAAATTACAGATCCGACAAATGCACTGTACCCCAGACAGAATAGATCTGAGTAGACTGACTCTGAGAAACTTAATAATCAGATTATCAAATGTCAAACAAAAGAGAGAATTCTGAAAACAGCAAGAGAAAATGGATCCATCACATACGAAGGAAGCTTGATAAGATCATGTGAGGATTTCTCAGTAGAAACCACGGAGGAAAGAAGGCAGTGGTATGATATATTTAAGATACTAAAAGACAAAAAAATGCCAATCAAGCATTCTATATCTGGCAACACTGTCCTTCAAAAATGAGGAAGAATTTAAAATATTTTCAGACAAACAGATACTGCAAGAGTTTGGAAACAAGATCCTGGCTCTACAATAAATACTAAAGGAGGCACTACAGGCAGATAGGAAAAGATAGGAAAGAGAAGTTTGGAGAAGAGTGTAGAAATGAAGAATATCAGTAAGGATAATAGAGAGAGAGAGGAAAAAATAAAAATAAAGAAGACATGACATATAAAATCCAAAAGACAAAATGGTAGACAGTAGACAATATGTTGAGTGAAATTAGCCATTAACAAAAGGACAGATACTGTACAGTCTCACTAATATGAACTAATACTGATGATTGAAATTTGAGAGTCTATGGTTAATGGTAACATTGTAAGATGCTTCCATTAATTGTAACAAAGGCAATATACTAAAGCTAAATGTCTAAGAGGGGGTTATAAGGGAGTGTTCTAGTTTGCTAATGCTGCCAGAATGCAAAACACCAGAAATGGACTGGCTTTTATAAAGGGGGTTTAATTGGTTACACAGTTACAGTTTTAAGGCCATAAAATGTCCATCAACAAAGGGTACCTTCACCGAAGGCCATTGGCACCCAGAAAACCTCTGTTAGCTGGGAAGGCATGTGGCTTGCATCTGCTTGCTCCCGGGTGGCATTTCAAAATGCCAGAGTTTGGCAGCTAACAATGTCAGTATTATCCCATACAGCAAATGTTAAAGAGTGTGAAAAAGAGATGAGACTTCAATTAGAGATATGAATGAAATGGACTTGATTATCACTAAGGTAAACCAGACTAAAGGGAAAAGGATAATATTGGCTGTGTTCTAAAACCTCAAATTCTTTGTGAGACCAAAGGAAGAGAGGATTATTTGGTGCAAAATCTATATTTTCTGTAGCATGCTATATAATTTAACTTGCATGGTCAGTTTACCAAACACCCTAATTACATGGAACCTTGAATAGGGTGTGAGATCTGGTTGGTTTGTTTAGGTTAGTGTGAAACCCTGACATATCCCAGATTAATTTGGGCAGAGAATAAAAAGTATTTGCAAAGTCCCCTTGAGGTAGTGGGGAAAAATGTGGAAATATTAAAATTCGCCACCTGGGGAACTACTGAAAGGACTACCATTGTAGTAGGCCAAGCCTTCGATCACTGGGGCTTGCTCTTATGAAGCTTGTTACTGCAAAGGAGAGGCTAAGCCTACTCATAATTGTGCCTAAAAGTTTCCCCCAGAGAACCTCTTTTGTTGCTCAGATGTGGCCCCCCCACCTTCTAAGCCAACTCAGCAGGTAAACTCACTGCCCTGCCCCCTGCATGGGACATAACTACCAGGGGTGTAAATCTCCCTGACAATGTGGGACATGACTCCCTGGAATGAGCCTGGACCTGGTATCATGGGATTGATAAAGTCGTCCTGACCAAAAGGGGGAAGAGAAATGACACAAAATAAAGTTTCAGTGTCTGAGAGACTTCAGATAGATTCAAGAGGTCATTCTGGAGGTTATTCTTATGTGTTATATAGAGATCCCTTTTTAGTTTTTAGGGTATTAGAATTGCTAGAGGGAAATACCTGAAACTGTTGAACTGCAGTCCGGTATCCTTGATTCTTGAAGATGATTGTTTAACTATATAGCTTATACTGTCTGACTTGTGATTGTGAAAACCTTGTGGCCCACAATCCCTTTATCCAGTGTATGGACAGATGAGTAGAAAAAAGGGGGACAAAAAGTGAATGAATAATAGGGGATTGAAAAAGAGTATGAGATGTCTTGGGTGTTCCTTTTTACTTTTATTTTTATTCTTATTTTTATCTTTTGGAGTAATGAAAATGTTCAAAAATTGATTGTGATGATGAATATACAACTATATGATTATACTGTGAATAACTGTATGCTTTGGATGATTTTATGGTATGTGAATGTATCTCAATAAAATTTCATAAAAAAAGAAAAAAATGGAATATACTTGGTCAAGTAACATATACAATTATAAACACAAGGTACATTAATTTTCTATTTTTATCTGAATCATGCAAAATAGAATTTAAGAATACCTGTGTCTGTAGGAACAAACAACAAGTACAACTATGTGAAATCACATGTTTATGCATCCCAATATATGGGATTCTCTTTTAGCCTATCCAACATGATGTGTGCCCATGCATCAAAATTGTTATCAACAGAGCAAAATGGACTGATGATTTTCTAAACTATTAATAATAAAAACAAACTTTTGATCAACCATGCTATATGAAAGACTGAATTATCTTTCTCTTCTCTTTGTCATAAAATTATTGCCATATGAAGAAGTATGCAGTCAAAAAAATAGTATTTTGGAAGAGGTATTTGGCAGTTAATGAATAGAAACATTATGTTGTTTTCCTGGTACTTGTAGTCAGCCTTTAAGCTTTTCAATTTGTTATTATTTCTTTTCTTATCCTAATTATATTTTCACTTTTGGACCTAACTTGGTATTGGTGATTTTTTCTTAAAGACATCCTCCAAAATGGTATATGCTCCATGTACTACAAAACCTGGGGTTTTTCCTGAATTGTGCTGTATAGCTTCTCAGGCATTTTTCTGGATGCAGGGAAAATATACATAAAATATTTACAGGTTACAAAGCATTAAATAATATGTGGAAGAAAGTCTGTCTATTATGTTATTGATTCCTGCACTTTCCCTCTGCATGACAGTGGATTGACAATGAGATCTCTGTTTTGCAACTAGAGAAAGTAGAGTTCAGACAGATACTATATTCGTATCCAAAACTCTACAACTAAGGCTGATGATCAGGTTCACTGTCATTACAAAGATATTAGACTGTCTCCTTCAATGTAGGGATGCAGCAACAAGATAATAGCTAATAAGAAAGAGGGAAAGACTAGTGAAGGAGGGCAGGAAGAAGTGAAGAAGGAAATAAATGAATATTTATTGACAGCCTTACGCTGTGTCAGGTCCTGTGTTCTTCACTGCCATATAATTATCTCAGTTAATGAATTCTTCAAATGCCTGGAATATATAAGAAATAACTTTGATGCTTTGTGTTCTTACTGACTGATCGTATGACTTCATCAGAATTGTCTGGGCCGCTCATAATCTGATTTGGATTGACGGTAATGAAGGAGGTCTTTGGAGTCATATTCAGAAAGTTCAGATTGTCAGAATTATAAAAATAATTTACTCATCCCAGTGAATGACACTGTAGAGCTACTTTTCTTGAGAGTACAGATGCTTTCTACTCTGGGAAAATCACCCGCCCAGCTGAAGACCTGTAGTTAGCATACATGGTCCGGGTTTGCAACAAGCAATTCTTCTGTTACTCATTTAAGAAAACAACTTCAATTGGATTCAAAATATGACTCTTGCTAATCAGAGTGGTGGAAAGCAATAGTTCTGATCCAAGTTTCTTGAATTATTTTTCATATGTGCTCCTGAATTTAACACCAAGCGCTGGGGGCTACATAATGATTTTTTTAACTGGCCAACCAGATTTCTTAGGATCCAGAATTACATGCCTTCCAGGGAGTGTCCATAATCACATTTATATGCTGGATCAGTATTATTTTCTTTGTGACCTTTACATTCAGAGACTGATTCATAGGACTACCAGGTGTATTTTTCTGCTTTGTGTCATCTTCAGTGAGAAGGAATTCCCAACAAACACTCTGGGGGCACTTAGACAAAATCATAACTCAAAATTATAATGGGTTTGATCACTTCCTAACTCTTGGGGTGGAAAAGTTTACTCTAGGCATGCAGTAAACATAATTCTTCAAGTGCATCTCAATGTGTGACTATTTTGCATCTATTACTAGTAGATATGAATTATATCACTCACTGCCCCCACTCCACACCACTACATTCTCATGTGATTTTCTTTATAACAAATCTTGAAATTGCATTTTCCATATTGTGGGCAAGTATTTTTTTCCCTCAGTTGTTGTTTTAAGACCTCATTATGGCATTCTTTCTCTTTCTTTTTGGAAATTAGCTTCAAGTATCATCAAAGGCCCTCATGTCTTACTTTACTTCTTTATTTAATTGATACATCTTCTCATAGATGAGTTCTACTGTATAAACAATTCTGAATGGTTGCACAGGTGAGTGGGTGAGCAAAGATGAAAAGTGAAGCGTTTGCAACCCATGGATGCTTGGACCTGCTCATTTTGTTTCTCTGGAGGCTTCTGTTGCCTCCAGTGTGGGGAGTCTATCACAAGTGAGGTGGAGATATATGCAGATTGGAGTGATGTGTCTACTTGAATGAGCCATCCTCAAAACCTCCTGTCAGGTAGTGCCTGAGACAGAATTGGCACCCTATGATTATTACCTTAAGGGAGCACTAAGCATTCTACAAATTCACTTTAGAGGCAAGTGGCCATGCAAAAATATTTAACTTGAAATAATAATTATTATATTTTTATAGCAGATCATATTTCTGACATTGAAATGGAATTTAAAGGGGAAAGTAGTTTTTTAATTTATTTTTATTTATTTATTTATTTTATTTATTTATTTTTTATTAAATTCAGTTTTATTGAAATACATTCACACACCATACAATCATCCATGGTATACAATCCACTGTCCACAGTATGATAACATAGTTATGCGTTCATCACCACAATCTATCTCTGAACGTTTTCCTTACATCAGAAAGAACCAGAACAAGAATAAAAAATAAAAGTGGAAAAAAGAACACCCAAATCATCCCCCCATCCCACCCCATTTGTCCTTTAGTTTTATCCCCATTTTTCTACTCATCCATACACTAGATAAAGGGGGTGTGATCCACAAGGTCTTCACAATCACACTGTCACCCCTTGTAATCTATATTATTATATAATTGTCTTCAGGAGTCCAGACCACTGGGTTGGAGTTTGGTAGTTTCAGGTATTTACTTCTAGCTATTCCAATACATTAAAACCTAAGAGGTGTTGTCTATATAGTGCATAAGAATGTCCACCAGAGTGACCTCTCGACTCCATTTGAAATCTCTCAGCCACTGAAACTATTTTGTCTCATTTTGCATCCCACTTTTGGTCAAGAAGATACTCTCAGTCCCACGATGCCAGGTCCATATTCATCCCCAGGAGTCATATTCTGCATTGCCAGGAGATTTACAACCCTGGGAGTTGGGTCCCACGTATGGGGGAGGGCAGTGAGTTCACCTGTTGAGATGGCTCAGTTAGAGAGAGAGAGAGTCACATCTGAGCAACAAAGAGGTACTCAGGGGAAGACTCTTGGGCACAATTACACACAAGTTTAGACTCTCCTTTGCAGTAACGAGCTTCATAAGGGCAAGTCCCATGCTCGAGGGCTCAGCACATCAAACCGCCAGTCCCAATGTTTGTGACAACATCAACACCAGTCCAGGTGAGGATGTCCAACACATCCGCACCTTCCCCCAGATCCTCGGGGCTGGGGAGGGGGAGGCTGTAAATATATTTTTTATTATCTGCCCAAATTACTCTGGGATGTGTCACTATTTCACTCCAGCCTATACTAACCTACCGTATCTCACTTCCTGTTCAAAGTTCCATGCAATTGTGGTGTTTGAACAAATCGACTGTAGAGTTGTACTATTTAGAAAATTTAGATCCTGTACCAAATAGATATCTCTTCCCTTGGTCTCATATGGAAGTTGAAGTTTTAAAACACAATCAGTTTCAATCTTTACCCTTTGGCCTGGCTTGCCCTGGTCTTAAGTAGACCTGCTTCATTCATATCACTAATTGAAGTCTGGGCTCTTTTTCAGCATTTTTTTTTTTTAACAGTGGCTGTATGCCCTAATACTGACATTCATATCTGCTGAGCTCTAGCTCTGAGTTTCGTTGTCTCAGAGATATGCATTGTTCCAGAGACCAATCAGGTTATACGCTAGGGGATCAGCATCTCAAAGTTTAGAGATAGGCATTACAATTCAGGGATAGAGTTAACTGCTGTATGAGCTTACAAGGGGAAAGTAATTTTTAAAAATATCCTTAATAAGTAATAATAAGTACCTAACCAATTTTTAATAAGTAAATTTTCTGTAAGATGTCCCTTTTGCTAATTTAGAGGCACCTATTCAAAATTATAGTGTGTTTAAATCAATTTCCAGCTCTCAGATGGAAAAGTTTAATTCAGACATTCTTGTCATTTGATATCCAGGAGCATTCTCCAGGAATAAGTGTCAATGAAACTTGAGATAGCAAGAATTTGGGCTGGACTTGATCAATGAAAATTGTTAAAGAGCTCAGTGTCAGTTTAGTGAGCTGAAGTCATCAAAAATGTACTACAGCATCTTATTCATCTTATTAAAATTAAAGCCATTTGTTGCCAAGGAAAATTCTGAGGAATTAAATAGTGCCTAGTTTTGTTCACTGACAATAGAGAAGGGCTGGTATTGGAGAGTACTATGGACATTTACTATTCTAAATATCAGCATCTAGTTTTGCATAAAAATTCAAATGGCATGTTTTAACTGCAATACCTTTTGCAGCTTTGAACACTGGAGAAAAATAATTATCTATTATTAATTTACAGAAGAAATTATACAAAAATGTATTTTGAATATTCCTGTTACCTAAATTTTCTTTCAGGTATGAACCCTTTAAGCAAGTGCAGCTAGACATGTTTACACTGAGGCCCATGGCAGCTCACTATATATAGATTATTCACTGAGATTAAAGCTCTCTGTTCTATAGTGCCTGAACTCCTTCTGCATGCTTCAGAGTTGTCCAATGCAACCCTGGCTTAGAGTCACTAATCTTCTCATGTTTGTTTTTTTTACACTATGTCGTGCAGTTGTAGTACCTAACCAATTTTTATTCAGTGCTACAAAGGAGAGAAAGTCTAAAACTCAAACACCTGTTGTTATACATGATCATATGTTGAATAATAAGCATTCCAGACCACCTACAAGTGGATCCTATCTCTTAAGAATACATTAAATTAATTTATAAGTTTACCACCAGTTTTAGCCCCTGTTCCATTTTTACGCTTGCTTCTCCACCCCGGGCAGAAACCGAGGCCATGCTGACAAAATAATGAGTAAATGTACCAGGAAGAAAGAAATGGCTTCTTGGCCCATGTCTTCATGGCATGCTGCTAAAGTTTCACTTTCATTTCTTATTAAAATTGCCAAATAATCAGATCAAATTTTCTTAACTCCAGTTTGATTATATTTGGGGGAGATGTGTAACAGTTATGGAGCATTTTTTGTGAACTGTTTGTACTGGAAATTTTTTTTTTTTTAAACCCACAAAAACAGAAAAAAAAATTAACAAAGTAATGCTGGCTGCTTCCAAGTTTACAATCTTTCATCTGCCTATTATTTGTGGTTAGTGTTACCAGAGCTGAACCTGGATTCCTCTTCCTTGGAACCAGTTTACTGCTCTCTGTTTTCTCTTTTGAAGTGGAGAGATTTAAGTGCATGGGTTTGTTTGGAATTTGGAAAGTACTGATCTTATCTGCCTTTGGGATCATTTGTTTCTGAACTCTAGGCAATCACATAAGGGTAGAACTATTGGTCAGGTTATTGGAAATCATAGATGAGGTCACCCAGGCAGCAACTTGTTTTATCAAACAGGAGCAGAAAACAACAGTAGTTTGGAACCAAAATGGTCATTTAAAAATGGTAGTAATCTGAAGACTTTGTTTTAATCTCACAATGGTTCCCCAATGATTGTTAATGCTCAGATAATATTAACCACTGCACTCAATCCTTTTTCTACTTTACTGTTCTTTTAGAAGAATTTTGCCTGTTATTACTAAGATAGGAATTACTTTCCCATGAGCAAGCTATTATAGATTTATCTAAATTAAATCTTACTCCATTCAAATTTTCCACCTAAGATCTTCCACTGTGTTTGCAGTACTTTCTGTTTAGGTGTCCTCACAGCTATTTACTTTTTCCATCAGGGCATTCATTTGGACATTTCATTTAGCACTGGTCACATTCCTATCCCTACAGAACCTCACTGTCCCCAATTTAATGATGCATTATTAATAGTTGCTTACTATTTATAGCCCATAAGTCAGTTTGAGAATAATCCTAATGGTAGAGAATCTTACCAACGTCTCTATTCATTTTTATTTGTTTCCAATAATAATTCTGGGAACTTGGGGAAGCTGGAGATAAAATAGTAATACAACTATATTGCATGGTAAGAATAATATGAAATTACAGGCATAAAAGAGTTTTGAAAATCAGAACAACTTACATGCAATCCTTTTACATGATGATGATTTTGCTGATCAATTCTTTGAAGGGCATCATTATAGGGGCACTGATACCTTTATATTGTTTTGAGGTATTAATGACTTATGTGTATGGGTAATATGTGGCCCAAACCAAATGATTTAAATGGCACTTTAAGAGTTAATTCATGCTATTGCCATCATAAGTAAAACATACAGTATTGCCACTGCACTATTAACATTATGCTAGAGAAACTGTAGTTGACATCTAGCAACCCACTTATGTGATCCTGGGTATGGCTTCTCTATGTGTTCATTTCTCTTGTTTGTAAAATGGGAATATCAGTTATCTCAAAGGAAGATTTTAGTATAAAATTCATTGTTAACAATGTTAGAGGTTAAGATTTAGAGTGTAGAGTTGTAAAAGTCTTAGAGGTGAGTTTTTGAGGCAAAGGTGGTCTCTTTAAGGAAGACGTTTTGGGTATCCACTTATGCTCTGTAAGAAGTTGCTCCCTCGAGTACTGTCTGATCCTTTTGTACCTTCAGATCTTCCCTCTTCCTCTGTCTCATTTCCCCCATATTCCAACAAATTAAAGCTTTCTCTATTTTCAAAAAGTGTTGGTTTGACTCTCCTATTTGCAATATTTAAAATTTTCAATATCTTATCTGGAACCGCTGTTGCTCATTTTTTTCCTACATTTTGTTATCAAGTTTCTAGTCCTTACCATTCACATGAAATAGTTCTCATACAAATTCCCTGTAGCCTTTCCGGATGGTATGGAGGGAAACATGATGGGGTTGAGCTTTTGAAAGGACACTGGAATGGACTGCTTTTTTAAGATGGGTATCTCAGTGCTCCTAGCTGGATTGGAACTCATCTCCATGCACGAGTCAGCTGAGTGCAGTGCTGGAAAAGAACCTAGAATGCTATGATACCTCTGGATCCTGGAATTCCAGTTCATAGATTCATACAATCATGTACAGAAAACTGTGAAGACTCTGAGTTAAGACATAAATTTCCACTAAATTCCGATATCAATTGGAGCAACAACAAATATACTGTTTTCCCCTAAGATCTAAGATCTAGGTCAGGAGTGGGAAGTTCATGACTCCAAAAGAAAGACCCAGGAAATTACAGTGACCCATAGGCCATGTGAATTTAAACTGCCACTATGTTTCTATTCTTAGTGTACTAGAGGTCATTCCCTCCCCCTCCTTAAGTGAATGAGAAAAATACCAAATAAAAGCTTTAAATTACTCAACAACGTGAAACTATCCACCATACAACCTTCCCAACAAATAAGCAGTTTCTCCTGAGATTTGTGAGAAAATGAGAAAGGGGCAGAGGAAATGCAAATCTTTATTAAAATCGAAGAATGACACCAATTTCTTTTTAAGTATTTGACATGAATTTCTGAAAAAAGTAAAAAGGAAAGTTAAAGAAATGGGAAATTTTACACATTGTAAAGATGGCCAGAAAAGACAGAGAAATAGAAAGCTTATGGAAATCTTTAGCTTTTTGAAGACTATAGTGAAATCTGCCAACTAATAGGAGAATAGGAGGTCACACTGTGAAATTAATAGCCAGTAAATTTAGAACAAATAAAATAGAAATGCTTTTGAACAGCATTGAAGCAGCCTGTGGCACTGACAACCGCAGGAAGTCATGGAGTTAAATGCTGCCAAGCTAGGATTAAAGAAGAGCAGGGTAATGTCATGGTTCTTCCCATCATCATTTGCAGTTAGTTGGATGATGATTCGGGTGAATTCATCTTTTGCTTTAGAACTTAATTATGACTGCGCTATGTGGAAAGCTAATAAGGATGTAAGACAAACAGCAAGAGTGGAAGTAGATCAGGACCCCCCTCTGTGAGCCTACACTTTGTACTGAACACAAGAGAAGGATCAGATGGATACCGACAAACAGTGAATTTCAAAATCTTGCAGATGTGAGGTTAGTCTGATCCTTGAGAAGTTTGTTCATTCAGTCATCCCATCTTCAAGCAAGACATGAAATAATTCTTAAGAAATTAGAATTCTTTTCAATTCATAAAAATATTGGAAGAAGGAGATTTTTATTCTCTACCTCCCTCCAAAATCTAATATTTGGTAAATGTTTGTTTTCTCCTGACGTGCCAACCCCAGCTGGAAACCCACAAACAATATCTTTAGCAAATGTAGGGTTTGATGATATTAGTCCACAGTTTTCATAGCCCAAGAACAACAACGGCTTGTGGGGACAAAAGATGCTCCATCTAAGATCATTAGTAGATCAAGCGCTGCATCACCAAGCCTTTGTCCTAGTTCTAAAAATGGGTGACTTTACAAAATAAGTCATAAATGTGACTTTTAGTTTTATTGCCAGCTATAATCAATGCCTAGCCATTGGTTATCACCATCCTTTTTATGCATAAGTGAAGAACAGAAGGATCTGTGAGTCTGCTTCTTAACTTCTCCACCCACAGCTTATCATAGTCAGGTTGAGTTAATGTTCAACTAGGAATTATTTGGTGTGATGGGGAGGCAAAGATGAAGGACCATTTAATTCTTCATTAATCTCTTCCTTGCCATAATTAGCAAAGGTGTAAATATTAACACCTCTATTTTTTAGACATGAGTTGAAACTGCCATCCATAAACTCGCTGCCACAGAGAACATATACTTCAAAAACAATGACACCTGACCATTTCACCCAGCATCTTAATTTGTTCATATTTCAGCTGCTAAGCATTCTGCTTTTCTGTTACTGTAACATAAACAATCGAGCTCCATTAGATCGTGTTATTTTTCATTACCTTTAAAATTGTTAGGTTGAAATACAACAATTTATTTCTTGGTTATTCATCCCCCCCCCCCCTTTTAAATGCAGGCAAATACTTCTTTTTCCTCCCCAAATAAATATATATTTTTAATCTAGGTATTTTCATTGTAATTGTGGTTAAAATTGACAGCTTTATAATACCAGGGGGCACCATCGAGGTCTCTTTCTCTTTTCAAACACTCTTCTCAATCCAGAGCAATGGCTGTTTTTCTTTGTTTCTTTGCTGTCTGAGAAGAGGCAGAAGATCAGAGACAGTTCTTAGCTGTGGTAGAATATTACATTCCATTGTAACTGGTAGTTTACATAGACCGCGCAGCTAAGTATTCTGTGAAAACAATTGAGAATGACTTTTCCTTTTCCTGTGCAAATCCAATGTTTTCATAAAGCTGGAGGAAAAGCTTATGGTTTTGAAAACCTGAAATATTTGTACCCACTTTTTAATTGTTGATGTAAAACCACCATGCTGGATATTTTTAGTACCTATCCCCGTGTTTGATGGTGAGTGTGAAAATCAGAATCCAGGGTATCACTCCTGGCAGAACTGGAGTGAAATTAGAAATTCCGTTTTCAAGACATTTTAAAATATTCACTTTTTAACCTCCTTTTAAAGCTACCTCTTGCTGTATTTTGCAATGGTAGGGATTTAATGCATGATGCCTACACATGTGTACAAAAAATTCTCTACCTTTTGTCTTTAATATTCCTTGGTTTTTAATTATTAAAGATAAGTATTTGAATTATAAATATTCTAGTTACACAGGAATAGGCAAAGCAGGCATATACCCTGAGGCAAAATTCTTCCATTATCCATAATCCTTCTGCCTCCTGCCTCCATTTCTTTCCTTCCCATCTTTATGTTGCCTCAGAAAACACACAGAGGCATTCTTTTAAACCAACCTTCTCCTCCCCACTTAAACCATAGAAATCCCTTCTCAATATGTATAGGGGCCTCTTCCTTGAAGTGGGATGTCATACTTGTCCTAAGTATAATAAAATGCTATCTTCAAGGCATTTCTGCATCCAAAACACTCCCCAGAAGCCTGCCGAGCCCTCCCATCTAACCAGTCGGAATGTCACAAATCATAGCCCAGAAGCTGCTTTATACTGAATCATTAACATTGTCAGGAATGACTTGGCATAGGAAAAAAGCTTTCCATTAGAGAACTGAGGGGGAATATACAAATGACAGCATTGTCATTCTACTCCTATTGTTTTATAAAGCTCAGAACTGATTAGTAAGAGTTTATTATGAAGGAATATGACCGTGTATTTCATATGGATATATGTTGTGTTAGGTATTTCCACCATCTTTTTATCTTATAATTTATAGCTTCATGGTTTATTTTAAATAAGTTTTGTTTGTAACATTATGCTAGCAGTGCTTAGTGAAGTTTTGCAGGATGATGAAGGTGTCACAAAATGGATATGCAGATATATGAAAATAGCCAATCTGATTATTTGTAGGTTAAAGAGCCATTTTAATGGCTGCTTTTCTGGGATCTCAGTCTTCATGATTCTTTTGCCCAGCAGGGCTGATGAAAAAAGGACAGGATGCTGGACCATGGATGGGCAAGAATGAGTTTGAATGCATATTCTCTGTCTTTGATGGTGAGTCCTGCATCATTTTCCGAAGTTTGAAGCAAATAGGGTTTGAAATCATTTGTTGCTTTGTATTTATGCAAGGTTACATTCTCCAATATTAAGAACAGAAAAGCAAGAGTTGATTGCCTAATATTTCTTTGATACTTTTACCTTGTTTGACGTGTGTTGTGGATACTCTGGTATGCTACGCCATTCTACACTGGGAGAGAGGCACTCATTCCCCAGGGGCCAGAGTGTTTCTTGCCATTGGCTTTATTGTTGAGTTCTTTCATAGGAATTTTCCTTGGCCAAAGGGATTCATCTTGCCCAAAGTTATGATCCTTCCCCAGGGACAGCTCAAATCCCATGACTGAACTATACCTCAATTTGAGATATCTCTGAAGGGCCACCCCAGCTTTAGAACTTCCCATGGGATTGGCTGTGGCTTCTGTTGTGACGGCAGCACAGTTCAATTTCTCCCTCTGTCAGGTTCTGATTCTTTCAAGTGTGCCATACCTGAGAGCATCCTCTAATATACCACCTGTACGCAAATCTTGGCCTCAGAGTCTATTTTACAGGACACTCAATCTATGACAGTCTACGACAGTTGATGGTGGGGGATGGCCCTAGGAAGAAGGCTCTAAAATGGGATTTTGGAACTGAATTCCTTTGGGCTGGCTGGTAATTAGGACCCCACCACTGATGTTAGGTAGAGTATTAATAGCCCTGGAATGTGGTAGTGATACAATTGTTAAAACTTTCACTGATGGTTAACTCTGATGGGATATCAGTGGAAGGGAATGCATGGGAAGGTACAATATCTCATCTGTTTGAGAGTTGAGGGGTAAATAGTAATTAAAGGACTATAGAATGGAAGAGCTGTTGCTGCAAGCCATCCATGCACTGGAGAAGACAATGAAAGTCTGAGGGTGATAAATCACCAAATTAAGTTAATGTATAAGAGCCAGAGGGCCTTCTTGGCAGTGTATAAAGAGACTCTTATGTCCTGCAGCTGGAGAGTGAAAAATCTGAGGATCTGGCTCAGGATTTAATAATAACAGTAGATTATCTCCAAGAAAGGTTGAATTTTAAATTCCAAGTTGTGTCAGCCATGGTTTGGGCCCTGATGGGAAAAGAGTGGGGCTCTTGGTCCATAAGCTCCAAATCTTGAATCCCCAGGTACTCTTGAACCTCTGAGCCTGCAGAAGCGGCCTATTACTTCCTGTTTGAGGCTAATGCTTCTCCCTTACTCTGAGATAAATGCAGAGCCTCTGACCAGTAAGACACTTTGTGCTTCTCCTCTTAAGACTTACTCCCATCTCCCTTCCTGGTCACTGGACCAATAATCAAGATTCAGTCACAGCATATTCCAGCTGGGAGGTGCTAGGCCTGTGGAGCTGCATATCCAGACAGAATGTAGCTGTATGGTTAGGAGAGTATGTATGAAAACTGGATGCTGAATGGAAAGGGGAGAATTTATGAATATGGGGACACTATTCTGAGATAAGAATTGAACATCTTGGCAAAGACCCCAAGAGAAGAGCTTCTGTGCAGCTACAATGGCACTTTGAAGCTTAAAGAAAGGGAAGGCTCATACCAGTGAAGTTGAAACTGCCAGGACACTTGGTAGAAGGAATCAAAAGACCAGAGAAGTGAGTATGCTACAGAGGATATACCTTAGGCCAAAAAACCCATCAGCCAAATTTGCTCCATGGGAAGGCTTAGAAGACGCACTATTTACCAGAATAAGGAATGAGCTGTTGAGCAGGGCATGAGTGTCATTGAAATGCTTGGTGACTGTCCGCTGTAGGCCAGGGCTCATTCTGCTATTACAGAGATGGGTTCCTTGATAGTAAGAGGGGTGATAGGATACAAAATGATGGAGGCACTTTATCATCAGCAGCAAGATACGTGTAATTATCACAATGAGTGACAAGATCGGAGTAGCACCTGGAGAGTCTTCACCTACAGAGAGCTGTGGAGATGGTTAATAGAACACAGTGCCATGAGGAGCAAGGTAGATAGATATTCAACAAGGTCATTGCTCAATCCGTAGCAAAATCAAAGGAATTCAGGAATGGATGATCATAATGCTGAAAGCAATGCCCCCAGTAAAACATCATGATCCCTGCCCAGTTTCTGGACTCAAGTCAGTTTTCAGACGCAGAATTCACTGACTGAAGGAGAGGTTGGGCCCTCATAAGATTGGATTCTGCAACACCACAAGTATATACAGTAATGATTCTGTCAGTCCTTTCCCAAAGGGACCTCTGGCCCATTCACTTGGGTAACTGTTCACAGAGAAAGGAGAATATAAGATATTTTGGGTTCTGTTGACCTGCAGACCCAAGCATCATTAAGACATCCTCAGCATGAGGGCATCTGGGGGCTGAGAAATAAATAGAGTCCTGGCTCAGGGCCCAGCTCAGAATGGGTCCACTGGGTCCGTGGATCAACTCAGAGGTCACTTACCCTGCCCCAGAATATATACTTGGAATATACATTTCTTGGTATTGGTAGAACTCCCCACATTTATTCCTCAGCCTCTGGGGTTAGACCCATTATAGTGGAGAAAGTCAAGTGAAAATATCTGGAACTGCCTTTCCTCCTAGACTGTACAGTGAATAAAAAACCATATTATGTACTAGGGAGAATGTCAAAGATAAGTGTGAACTTTAAAGACCTAAAGGATTCAGGGGTGGTGGTTCCTATCCTTATTTAATTCAGCAACCCTGCCATTACAAAACCCAGACTGGTCCTGGAGGTTCATGATGGGCAACTGCAAACTCAACCAAGTAGGAGCAATTGTAGTGCTTTAACGGATGTGGTTTCTTTGCTAGAGCAGATTATATGCAACCACTGACTTGGTGAGTGGGTTCTTTTCTATCCTTATCAAGTGGATGGACTAGAAGCAGCTTGTATTCATATAGGATAGACAACAATATACATTTACAGTCTTGCTCCAGGGCCGTGCTAACTTTCCTGCCCTCTGTCATGATATAATCCAAAGGGACCTGTACTATGCGGACATACTGTACATCAACACATTGGTCCACCATATCAATGACATCATATAAGCAAAACCAGATAAACAAGAAGTGGCAAGTATGCTAGAAACCTTGGTCAGACATATGTGCTCCAGAGGGGCTGGGGGAGGAGATAAACTCTCTGTGAAGATTCAGGGGTCTACCATGTCAGAAAAGATTTTAGAGGTACAGTGGTCTGGGACATGTCAGGACAGTCCCTTCAAGTAAATGGAAAATTATTGCATCTTGCACATCTTGCAATGCCTGGTAGGTCCTTTTGAGTTCTGGAGGTAGCATAGTCCATGCTAGGGAATACAGCTTCAACCCATTTGCCAAGTGACCAATGAGGTGTCCAGATCTGAATAGGATCCTGAGCATGAAATGGCCCTGCAGCAGGTCCAGACTGCACTACAAGCAGCCCTGTGGCTTGGACCATATTCCTGGCAGGCCTTCTAGTATTAGAGTTATCATTGGTGGGAAAAGGTGCCTTGTGCAGTTTATGGTAAGTCACGACAGGAGAATCACGACATTGAACCCTGGAGTTCTGAAGTTTGGCCATGTAGTCTGTGGCAGAAAATTACTCATCATTTGAAAAACTGCTCCTGTTATTCTGCTGGGCTCTGATGCTGATCACAAGACATCATATAACCAAGTAGCCAGAAGTGCCCCTCAATTATCTAAATACTCTCAGACCCACCAGGTCATAAGGTCAGGTGGTCTCAGAAGAAATCCACTCTGAGATACAAGTGGTACATTGTGTGATCAGGAACTGGCAGATATACAGGGCATAATTAAACACCTTGAGAAGATGGACCCTATTCTATGAATCCACCACATCAGTGCCTTTCTCTTTGCTTATTCCAATTACTATATGGGGGTGACCATTTTAACTAGCTGATGGGGAAGAAAAGAGGTCATGTTTGGTTCATGGATTTGTCAGCTTAGTATGTGAGTGCTCATTAAAAACTGTGCTATAGCCCCACTCAGGACTTGCCTTGAAAGCCAGTGGTAAGGGGAAATTCTCTCAAATGGGCAGAACTTTAGATAGTACACCTAGTCATCCACTTTATGTGGAAAGAGAAGGGGCCTGATGTTAGAATATATATGGACTCATAGACATTGTCAAAGGCTTGAATGTTTGGTCAAGATCCTGGAATGAGAAATATTAGAAGGTTGGGCACAAGAGGGTTGGGGGAGGCATTCATGTGAACCTATGAGTATGTACACAGAATGGGAATACCTTTATATCTCATGTTGATACTCACCAGAGTTGATCCCCATGGAAAGGGCACTAATCAACCAAATAGACAGAATGCCTAAGTCAGTGGACCTCAGCCGGCCTTGGTCATTGGCCACCCAAGTACTGACACAATGAGCTCATGAACAGAATAGCAATGGTGGCAGGGATGAAAGCTATGTGTGGGCCCAAAAGCATGGGCTTCCATTGACCAAGGCTGATGTGGCAACTAATATTGCCAAATGTTAAATGTGCAAGCAACAGAGAGAATACAGAGCTCTCAATACATCAGCATCCTTTGAGGAGACCAACCAGCTGCTTGTCAGCAAGTTGATTATATTGAATCCCTCTGTGGTGGTTTGGAGGCTTTATGGAGCCCAGAAAAGATCATGTTCTTAAAGTTAATCCATTCCTGTGAGAATAAACCTATTTGTGGGTGAGACTTTTTGATTAGGTTATTTCAGTTGAAGGATGTCCCCAAGTGGGTCTTAATCTTCTTACTAGAGTGCTATATAAATGGGATGAAAATGGAGAAAGAAGCTAGAGAGAAAAGGCACAGAATCCAAGAAAGAAAGTCACAGATGGAGAAGCCAGAAGTTGAAAGCAATGAAACCTGGTAGAGAGGGGAGAGACCAGCAAACATGCCATGTTCCTTGCCATGTAGCAGAGGAGCTGAAGATCACCAACAGCCTGCCTTCAGGAAGAAAGCATTGTCTTGATGATGCCTTGATTTGGATATTTTCATGGCCTCAGAGTTGTAAGCTTGTAAATTAATAAATCCGCATTGTTAAAAGCCAGCCCCTTTGTGGTATATTGCATTTTGGCAGCTTTAGCAAACTAAACACCCTGGAGGGGCAATAATTCTCTTGACTAGGATAAACAATATTCAAGATATGAATTTGCCTTTGTTGTCCATGGGTATTGATATCAGTTTTCTCTGCTGCATTACAATTAATACATACTTAATGGCTGAAAATAACATATCTTTAATATCTCGCAGTTTCTTTAGGTCAGAAGTCTGGGCATGGCTTAACTGGGTTCTTTGCTTCAGTGTCTCAGCAGGAACTCCAAGTGTTGACTATGGCTGTGGTCTCATCAGAGGCTTGACTGGAGAAAGATCCATTTTCAAGTCCTTCAGGCTGTTGGCAGAATTTATTTCTTTGCAGCTGCTGATCTGAGACCTCAGTTTCTTTCTGGAGGCTCCCTCATCTCCTAGAGGCTGCCCAAAATTCCTTGCCATGTGGGATTCCCTAACAGGCCCACTTTATAGCAGCTTACTTCTTCAAGGCCAGTGAGGGGGAGTATCTCTGGAACATCTCCCTGGAAGGTGGAGTCTTGTGTATATTGTAGCATAATCACAAAGTTGGGATCCCATCACCCTTGCCATATTCTATTAGTTAGAAACCAGTGATAAGCCCTGACCACACCCAAGAGGAGGGTGTCACACAAAAACCTGAATACCAGAAGGTGGGGATCATTGAGGGTCACCTTAGGATGTGTCTACCAGAAGGCCTCAACTAGCACCGCTATCCAAATTCTTACAGAGTATTTAAAATGCTGACATAGGATCCCATATGACATTGTATCAGAACAAGTGTGCAGTGGGGCACATGACCATGGGATTTACTGGTCCTACTGCATCACATACCATCCAGAAACTTCTGGGCAGATAGAGCAATGGAACAGCTTTTTGAAGGGGCATCTAAAGCACCAGCTTTAGGTGATAATTGGAGGATGGGGTACCATCATCCAGGATGCAGTATATCACCTAATCAATGGCCATTTTATGATGCTATGTACACGATAGGTAGAGTACATGGATTTGGGAACAGAGGGATGGAAGTAGGAGTGGACTTTTTTATGATCACTCCCAGTGACTCACTTGGGAATTTGTGCTTCCTGTCCCCACAGCTCTAGGTTTTACAAGTTTAGAGGTCCTGGTTCACAGAGGGAAACACTTTCAGCAGTTTATATCAAGAGTTCTGTCAAATTTTAAGCTATGTTTACTACCTGGTCACTTAATACTCCCTGTGTCAGGAGAATCGCAGGCAAGGAAAGGAGTCAGGGTCCTGGCAGGGGTAATTGATTCTGAGCATCAGGAAGAGGTATGACTGCTACTATACAGTGGGGACAGGGGAAAATACGGTTAGGATCCCCTGGCCTATTTTGATGGTAAATAAACAAGTACATCAGCCACATCCTGAGAGTGGGATGGTGATCAGGTGCTCAGTTGCCACAGGGATGGGGATTTGGTCTGTTTGCCCTTTCTCCCAACTCCCACTGGTAAATCACTGATGAGTAGAGATGAGAACCCAGGGTGATAGGGGTTTAGAATGGGTAACAGAAGATTGTGGCCATGAGATTAACTGTGACAGTGGGCTGTAGCTAATCTCACTAACCTTTTTCTTATGGTGTCCCTCAGGAAAAGAGATCAACTAGAATCCTGGAGGAGCTACTCCCAGATGTGGTGAACTTATAATTTGAATGACGTGAACACGAGTGATGCAAGAGGTTGACTGTAGTGGATGCTGTAGTGTGCTCCCAGATCCTCCCCTCAGGACCAAGGCACTCATTGCCCACCTGCCAGGAGCGTTGCCTGCTGATGAGTCACAGCTGTCCCTCCTAGGGGTTGCCCTGTGCAAAACAGAACCCCCTTAACTCAGGTAAGGCCTCTCCCTGGAGGCAGCTCTCATCCAATGACTGCACAGTGCAGAGGTACAGAAGCTTGGCCTTCTTGACTTATTTTGGAACATCCATGAAGAGCTAACCCAGATTCACAGCTCCCAGTATTATTGCCTGAGGCCTCTGTTGCATCACAGTTCAAATCTCCCTCTCCCTGGTCTTGCTGCCTTCACTCCCTTACAAGTATCATACTAGAGCGCAATCTCCAGTAAACCAACTGCATGCACAACTGCATCTCAGGTCTATTTCTGATCTACAACAACATGGGATTCCTAGAGTGAACATTTTTGACAGAATGAACTTGACTGTTCACTAAAACAAATTGCCCTATCATTCTCTTCTCTTCATTGATTTGACTGGCTACTGTTCTGGGACCTCAAGGACACAGCTTGGGCATAAACTCCTCTGTGAGAATATTGCCACAGATTACTAAATATGTTTTAAGGATCATTTAAAAACTCAGAATACTTATTAAATTTTTCTTTCATATTTTTTGATTGAGATAACTTGTTAATGCTAAGAAATGTTGCATTCTTTTTGCATACTAAGTGTAGTAAAGGAAGCTGGTTTGATCAATATGTTTCTTACAAGTATGCACATTATGTATATGTTGTAAATTAAATTTACCACCTCCATAAAAGGCAATTGTAGCACACTTTGCATACCTAGCTGTCCATGAAGGTAAAAGTATATTGAACTACAAGTGGTTAAACACAATAAAAGAGTGCTGTCTTGTGTAACCCTCAGCTAGGGAAAGGCAGACAAAGCTAATCTGATATGACACCACTGAGCCCTGCTTCACCATCTTGCTCTTGGCAGAATTCCCACTGAAGTTCATATCTGCTTTGCCAGAAAAAGGACATGGGGTGGAGTTCACAGTTTTCTTCCAGTGCAAATGTGTAAGTCAGACTTCATTCTTAGGCTTCCCTCACATTTGAGTGTAGCATTTTCATATAAAATTCTACTTAGATGTAGGCAGAGCCTGCAAGAAAAGAAGAGAATAAGCATCACTAGCACATCATTCTCTACTACTAATCAATTGGGTTGCATCATCACATTTGTGACAAGGTTCTCAAATATGATATAGGGTATACGAAAGACTTTATATCTACAGAAAATTATCACCCAGACTCAGTGAACCTAGAAATGACTTTAGTCGTAGAATTGGCTCTGTAAAGTTCTAATTTCTTAGCAAAGAATGAAATAAAGTAATTTACTCTTCTTGATATTTCTAAAATTGTTTGTATGGTGCATATAGTTGGATATGCAACTTCCCTGGTTAACTACAAAAAAAAAGAAAAAAGAAGTTATCATCAATCTTACATGGAAGAGCAAGGCTAGCTTTACATTTGAGTACAGAGCCACTAAGGATATTTCATTCTTTTTTTAAAGGTTTATTTCCAGTTATAAAAATTGTACATGTTCATAGTGTAGACAATTAGGATAATACAATGCAGCTGCTAAATGCATTTTATGATCTTTGAATTATATTGGAAAATACTTATGTTGTAATGCTAACTGGAAAAAAAGGACAGAAAATCATACATATGGTATTATACATACAGTATGTATCATAATTTACTTGATCATTTTCCTACTGTGAAACATGTTTTTGTCTTCTAATTATTCATTAATAAAAACACTGACTACTGTGATGAATATTTTTATGCATAATGTTTGCCCATGTTTTGGATTATGTTTGAAGAATGTGGTAAACGACTGGGACAGAAATACAGGCATTTAGTATTTTAGGGTGTTGATGATTGTTGCTTCATACATTGTCCCTAGCAATGTAAAAAAGTGTTCATATCACCTTATATGGTGGAAAGAGGCCAGAGGATTATTTATATACGTATACATACATACATATATGTATACCTTGCTTTATTGTTTTTTTATTGATCCAAATATTCTTCTGAAATAAATAGCAAAAATATTCAAGAGAATTTTTAGTGAAAAAAGTTATCAGTATGCTGAACAAAATTAAAAGAAATGCATCCCAAAGTTTTACCTTTCTTGAGTCAGCAGAAATTTGCACCAATTTTATATTCGATACCATATATATTTTATACTAGTTTGAGGAGACAATACTTTGTATTGCAAATTGTGAAATATAATTCATTAGAAAATAAAATGAATAATAAAATAATAAGCTCTCAAAAAACTCAATTTGGTTACAAAATTCTCAGTTATTTCTACCAACCACCTCTCCTTGCTCTAACCACTTCCAAAATAGTTTTCCAATGCAGGTAACATAAGGAAGTCTGGGGAAAGAAGATATGAACTGATGATAAGAAGGTGTGCTTCTGAATTGGTTCTTCAATATGATGAGAAGGAATGAAGTTGAGACATGAATAGAAAAATAAAATTCCTTTGGAATTGAGCAGGAAGGTATAATTTGCTGAATTCTCTTTGGTTTACCATACATAAGCTTTAATTCCTTTCCCATTTTCCATGCCACCCCCATCCCAAATATTCTGCTAATTTCTGAGTCTTTCTCTCATAGACTATTTAGCACAAGAATGAGTCTATATCAAGGGACCAAAGCAGTCTTGCAAACAAGCATGTATTTTTTTCATCTATCAAAAGGCATTCACAAGGTCTTCTGCAATTATAAACTCCATCTGAACCACCAATCCCAGCACAAATCACTGCTTTAGTCTACCTTGGGGGTGTTTTCAGCAGACTGTTGTGTTTATGTGCATTTAATTCACATTTTATATTTCTCTGATAATTACCATATTTGAATTATGAAGTCTTGGAATGAAGTGGATATGGAATTACAAATTCTAAAAATATAATCCTGGTGCACTGTACATTATCTCATAAGACACACAAGATGCTCAGCAACCATTTCTGATGAGGAATTAAATACGTAAGGTTCTAGATAAAACTAAACAAATAGGACTCATATATACACTCACCTCTAATAGCAACTGATTTTTAGTCTTTAGTCAGTAATTCATTTTGTTGGTAAGGTGACCACACGTTTTATCATCCACACTAGGACACATATGGGAATGAAGTAAGGAAGCTATGAAACAACTGCTACATACAACAGGCATAAGACATGCTGTTGGGAGTAAACTGGAACATATGGTCACCCTATTTGTATGGCACAAGGGAAATTATCACCAGGGCCAGCTAAATGATTCGTGGGTCTCAATGAAAAATGAAAATACAGGGCCTCTTTTTCAGAAACAATTAAGAATTTCCAAAAGGCAGCAGCAGAGCATTAAATCAAGCTGGGGCCTGGTGTGACTGCTTGGGACACACACCCATGAAGCCAGCTTCTGATTATCAACCAGGGCTCACATATTTGGGTTTCATAGCTTTTCCCTCCTCACTGAGTGAATGTCAAAAAATGTTTTTGTCTTGCTTTATTGATATTTTGATTTTAAAGGATTCCACGATCATTTTGCTAGTTTAACCAGGTCATTGGTTTTGTATAAAGTAAAGTTTAGCGGTCTTGAGCTCTCTTATGATCCTATGATTCTTACATGAGTTATAGAGATGATGGCCAAAGGAGAAAGAAATTCCAGGGAATTCACATTTAAGGATCTGAAGAGTTAATTTTTTTTTTTTTTTTTTTTTTTTTGCTGAGAACTAGTTAATATTAACATTATCAATGTGATCTTGTCTTCTAATCATTCAAGAGAGTCCCCAATTTGTGGACAAAGATTGTCAGCATAAGAAAGAAACTTATGATCTAAGTACCTACTAGGATAAAAATAGAGTAAGGAATGCTACATGAACATGTGCAAAGTGCATAGAAAATAATTAATGTGGAGGAGAATGAGGGAGGGTTGAAGGAATAAGCAAACCCAGGATTTACTCAAGAGGCAACCACATCCCTGGGATTTTGATGAAGTAGCTGAGTGATAAGTGGCCATAAGTGGCCATCAGCATCCTGAAAGCTTGAATAAGTGGATGTAGAGTGTTGAGAAACATCCTGGGAGAATGGGAGGAGAACTGGACTTGGGATCCATCCAAACTCTGTGATTTGGGGCAAAATACATGCCCCTCTAGGTGTCAGTTTGCTCCAACTATAAAATGTAGACAGTAATCTGTTCTGACTACCTCATGGGGTATTGTAAAGACTAAATTAAATAATATAGGCAAAGAACTTAAAAATTGCTATCCATATATAAATATTTTTATGTTTGTCAATAAGGGGAAATAGATCACTGAATAAATGATAAAGTTAAGCCTTGCACTAGAGCAGTCATGACAGCTTGTTTCAGTTCTTTTGAATAATAAGATAGTTTAACTTTAACCCTGGGACTCTTTAACCAAAAATAAAATAAAAACTAAAGAGGTGTTATGTGTTTATTAAAAAGGTATTCACCACAATAAAACACAAACACCTTCTATTATTATTCACTTCTTTTTCCTTAGTGCAAAGACAGTATTTGATACATTATGGTTACTCAATAAATGTTTAATGAATAGGATGCTATGTATTTTCATGCCACTTAAAAACACACCTAGTTTATAGGGCTAAAACTAAAATGGAAAGAATTTTAAAATAGAATTATTTTTATATATTGAAATATTGACATGAGGAATTAGAGTGACCAAGAAAGAACAAAAAATGTTTTTCACAGTTTCCATGCCAGAAGTTTTTATTATAAATACTTGAGAAAATTTTATTCTTCTCAGTAGAAATTTGTATTTGTCAGAAAGACAATGCCCTCAAATGCCTACTATCTTCCAAGCAACGCACTAGGTGTTTTTGTCTGTTTTGTCAGAGTCACTTGGTCTCTTAAAACATTACATTATCCTACATCAAAAAAGGAAACATACATTCCAAATGTGTTGGGGTAAGCCACTAGCCAACCATGTTAAAACAAATCTTCCCACTTGATTTTCAGAACAAAAATGGAAACTGTCTGTTTTGATTTAAATCTGTCCCAAAGCAGTTTCCATGAGTTAACACAGCTGAATTGCAAACCTAGGAACAAATAAACAAATGAATCCCCAAGAGGCTTTGAACAATTGAACCAATGCATGGTTTCCAGTGGGTGCATCCTTCTCCTTAAGCCTGAATTAGAATTAAGAGGTTACACTGGAAAGAAACCTGGGACAATGGCATGGGGAGGGAATGCTAAAATACTAATGAGAGGAAAAACCCAGGACAATCTGTGTAACAACCTCATAGACATTGTTCACATCAGAGTGACAAACAATATGCTATGGTAGAGCTCTCGTGTCCTCTGGCTGTTCAGTAGTCCTCCACACTTCTTTATTGTGCCAGAACTACTTAGCTTCTTCTTATAACTCCCACACGCATTTAGTCAACAAGGGCCAGAGAAATCCTGCCATCCCAGCATAGAAAAAAGAAAAGAGGGATGAAGAATTGGGTCAGACTGGTCAGCGTATAAAAAGTCCTGACAGGACTTATAGGGGTAAGACAGAGAAATGACATAAACAAACCTCAGATATTAGTTTTCAGTTCTATGTGTAAACAAAAATCAATGTTGTAAGCTCTGTTTGGCTTGGTTTTGTTTTCCTGAGTTGTTTCAGGCTATGCTTTTTTTTTTTTTTTTTAAATCTCCAAGTTGGACTCAAAGTCTCATTGAAAACCAGGGCATTTGAATTAATAGAAACAAAATAAAATAAACAAAGCTAGAAAAGGTGGCAAAAATATGTCAAAGTACAGTTTATAGGACATACTTTTTGGTGGGAGTGCAAAGCTCTATTGAGGAATGGTAATGGTCCAAAGGGCAGAGAGCTTGGCAACTTCCTGTGGAGAGATAAATAATTCTGACTCAGTCCCTTGTTCTGGTTTGCTAATGCTGCTGCTACACAAAATACCAGAAATGGATTGGTTTTTTAGAGGGGGTTTATTTGGTTACAAATTTGCTGTCTGAAGGCCATGGAAATGTTCAAATTAAGGCATCAACATGAGTATACCTTCAGCAAAGGAAGGCTAATGGTGTCTGGAAAACCTCTGTTAGCTGGGAATGCACATGGCTGGGGTCTGCTGATCCTGGGCTGTGTTCCAGCTGCTCTCTCAGCAACTATGCATTCTTCAAAGTGTTGCTCTTGGGGCATTTTGTCCTCTCTCAGCTTCTCTGGAGCAAACACTGGGCTAGCATCAGCAAAAGTCTACTTTCAATGGCTGTCTTCAAAATGTCTCTCTTGGCTGCAGTACCAAGCTCCTACTGTTTGAGCTCTTTTATAAGGCTCCAGTGATTAAATCAAGACCCATGCTGAATGGGCAGGGCCCCACCTCCATAGAAATAATCTAATCAAAGGTATTACCCACAGTTGGGTGGGTCACATCTCCATGGCAACAACCTACTCCAAAGATTCCAACCTAATCAACACTAGTACTTCTGCCCCCACAAGATTGCATTAAAGAACAGCCAGCACAGCCTCTCTTTCATTGTATGGCTCAAAAAGACCAGGGAGCAACGAACTTCATACCTCTAGGGTATAAGTTTAGTGCATAAATGCATACTTTTGGCCAGGTTTTTAACAAAAGAGAATGGCACGGATTTCTGCTTTTGTCCATGATAGATTCTACAAAACACAAAAAATGATAGATTCCACAAAACAAATATAAAAAGCAAATAAAAAACACACAATAACACACACAGATAAACAAAAAGAAACTGTTTGAAGGCATCAGAGCAACCAAAGCATCCTGAGAAAGGGAAAACACCTTTAGATGAGCCAGACTCTGTCTGCTGATTCTATTTCTTAGGGTTTGTGTTAGAGTTGTAATTAGGGTTTAGGGAATTTGCTGATTCCAAGCATGGGGCATAGAGGCTGAACTGTACTGGTTTAGAACTTGTAGCAGTTTCAGTGGGCTAGGAGAAAATAGTTGAATTTAGGGTTACCATGACTACCAGGACTTTTAGGGGCCAACATTCTGGAAAAAAGGGAACTGCAAAGAAGTAAACCTGGCCTTCTGCAATGGAATTTTCCCTTGTGGTATTTACAACTCCTAAATTGCACTCAGGATATGGAGCCAAATGCCAAGAACCCAGGAAACCAAGTAGAGAGCAACCACTAAGAGCTAAATAGCCAAGCAAAGATTTTGGCAGTCTCAGGGTTCTGGGGAGTCAAACGCTGGAATTTAGAGCTCACCAAGTGTTTTAGTTTGCCAAGATGCTCAAAGTAGACACCATACAATGGGTGGCTTTTAACAATGGGAATTAGTTAGTTTACAAGCAGTCAGAAGAAAAAAGTTTCATTATGTTTAAAGGACTTCCTAACAGAAATGAAGAAAACCAGAAGAAAAGGGGATATCTTCACAATGCTGAAAGAAAACAATAGCCAACCGCAAATTCTAGACTGAGAGAAAATGGTCTTTAAAAATGAAGGCACAATAAAAATACTTTCAGGCAAACAAAAACAAGAGGAATCTACACTAAAAGATATATTGAAAGGAGCTCTTTGGGTAGAAGGAAAATGATAACAGATGCATAGAAATTGAGAGAGAAATGAAGAGCACCAGATAGGCACATAACTCTGCATCTATTTTATCTTTAAAAGGAATAATAGTGATGTTGTTTTGTTTTTAAAATTTAGGAAGAATTATAATACATAACCATTAAAGAAACAGATAGGGTAAATAGAGTTAAAATGTTGTTTGGGAGTCAAAAAATATTTGAATAATCAAAAACAAAAAACAAAACAAAACAGAAAGAAAGAAAAAAGGGATGAGATAAACAGAAGATAAATATGCTAGTGGATTTAAACCCAAACCAGTAATCACATTAAAAGGAAATGGATTAAATGCTTTAATTTAAGACTAAAATTGCCAGATTGGATTAAACAAAAAACAACTCAAGCCTCCTACAAAAGGTGTATTTTAAACATCAGGAATTAGAATGGTTAAAAGTAAAATGATGATGATATCCTGCCCGTGGGACCACCTTGGTGCCCAGGCCTCCACCAATGGTGCAGGCAAAGGCCTCTAGGCTGCAGAAATGGCAGTGGGGAGTAGCCAAGCTGTGGAGACCCTGACCAGAAAAGGAAACCCACTTTTTGCTCAGCCCATCCTCTTGTTGTACCTGTATGAGGACTCCCCAAGGGCTGTGTCTGAGCCAGAGGATCAGCACCCAGAAGTGACAAAACATCTGCTTGTATCAGAGTGGGGGCCTATGGTCAGAGCCCAGTGCAACCAGGATCTGTTCATGACAGGCTTTCTTTATTTAGCCAGCGTTGGGACAAAGGAGTGTGCAATATCCTGAAGGCAACAGAACAGACAGAAAACCTCATTTCCTCCACATCTACACAAGATTTCTCAACCATTGCATGATTGATATTTTGAGTTGGAAAATTCTTTCATGGTGGTGGAGGGGTTGTCCCATGCACTGTAGGCTGCTTCCCAGAAGTCCCAGACTCTAACCACTAGAAGCCAGTAGTAACAAGTCAGCTGTAACAATCAAAAACTCCAAATAGGAGACTTTTGGAAAGATGGCAGATTAGGAGAGGCAGAACAAAATTCTCCTCCATGAAAAAGATTAGCTAAAGGGCAGAAAGGGCTCCAGGCCAGCAGTTTCAGGGTGCCACCAGCCAGGCAGGGACTTCTACACCACATAGTGGGGACCTAGCTGAAGAGGAAGAGAGAGTGCATTTGCAAGGACTGGTGAGTGTATTCATCCCAGACCACCAGCAGGGATGAGCAGTTGGTGCTGGCAGATGAGCACAGAAGGGAGCAGTTTTTCACACCCTGTTTACCAATCTCAGCTGTTGGCTGGGGAGATAACCCTTTCCATCCCCATGGCTGAGAGCTTCTGTTCCAGAGACTGGCAGCTGGAGCCAGCTGCTGAGCACAGAGTGAGTAGTTTTCCAAGCCCTATGCACCCATCTCAGATATTGACTGGGGAGATAACTCTTCACAGCCCTGCAGCCAAGAGCTCCCATGTCAGAGACTGTCAGCTGGAGCCAGCCAATGAGCAAGAAAGAGAGCCGGCTTCCATGCACCATGCACCCATCTTGGCAGATGGTTGGGGAGACAACCCTTCATGGCTGCATGGCTGAGAACTCCTATGTCAAAGACTGGCAGCTAGAGCCAGCCACTGAGCATGGAGTGAGCACCTTTTTAAGCCCCATGTACCCATTTCAGCAGTTGGCAGGAGACATAACCCTTCACAGTCCAGCCACTAAGAGTTCCCATGAGGGAACTTGGGATTCAGTGGACTTCTGGTGACTGCACTTATTCTCCCTCAATGGAAGCTCATGGTGTGCACAGCTCAGAGGAAAGGGCACCACACAGAGGCTCCAGGTGCCCCTCCCCAACACAGCGGAATCACAGGCACATGGTGGACAGTGACTGGGGTGCATTTGAGCTGAAAGGTGAGACATACAGCTCCATAGCCCTGGGAATTGCCGGGACTACTGTGCCCTAGAGTGGACTCCCTGCCGAACTGTGTAGGGCCCATCTCCCTTGCATGGGGCTGACAGTCCCAAGTGCACACAGGAAACTGGTGCACTGATTGGATACACCTGGTTTGGACCCCACCCAGCACACAGAAAAAGTTGGGGGACAGCAGGCTAGTGGGTAAGAGGTGGATCAAGAGTTCCATCTGCTGGTAGGACAGGGAAAGTGCATCCCACCAAGCTGTAGCTATGCCAAATTATATATAAATGTTCAAATTATCCTGCATTTCCCAAAATAATCTCACCAAGATAAGCAAATGCCCCAAAACCAACAGAAAATCATAAAGCACCTGAAGAACCAAGAAGATATGGACAAGCCAAATGAGCAAATTCAAATGCCAGAACACTCACAAAAATTGGAGCAATTAATTAAAAAGTATACACAAAGCTCCAAAACAATTACAATGAGATGGCTAAAGACATAAAGGACATCAAGAAGACCCTGGAAGAGCATAAAGAAGAATTTGAAAGAGTAAATTTAAAAAATAACAGACCTTATAGAAATAAAAGATACTGTTGATCAAATTAAAAATATACTAGAGACACAAAACAGCAGATTTCAAGAGGCAGCACTCAGGATTAGTGAACTAGAAGACAAAGCAATGGAATGAGAACACATAAAAGAATAAATGGTGAAAAAATAAAAAAAAATTGAAATGGATCTCAGGGAAATAATGGACAAGGTGAATTGCACAAATATAAGAAACATTGGTGTCCCAGAAGGAGAAGAGTAAAGGGCTAGGAAGAGTGTTTCAAGACATAGTTGGGGAAAACTTCCCAACCCTTCTAAAAGACATGAATATGAGACTCAAAGATTCCCAACAAACACCAAATAGAAAAAATCCAAGTAAATCCAATCTGAGTCATATATTGATCAGATCAATCAGTGGGTCAAAGAAGAAACTGCAAGAGAAATCACTAAATATCTAGAGATGAATGAAAACAGGAAATGTAATTTTTTGGGGGTATGGTAGGAACGTGTTGGAAACATTGTTTTCATTTTAGGTTATTTGTTTTTCTTATTCCTTTGTTTTGTTACAGTTTGTTAATTTTCTTTGGGTGTGGTAGAGACATGTTGGAAGCAAAGTAGTTATTTTAGGTTGTTTTTCTTATTCCTTCATTTTGTTTTGTTTGAAAATTTTTTGATAAATAAAGTTAAAAAAATAAATAAAAGGATTTACAAAAGATTATGAGTACTTAATCCTTATATGAATACTTTTTTAGATGTGTGGGCATTAGAATAACTAGAAGGAAATAACTGACATGGTAGAATCGTAACCCATAACATTCTTTAAATTTGTTCTATAGCTACTTGTTCAATTGTACTTTGAGTTTTATCACCTTTATGCTTTTATCTTATATTCCACAACAAGGAAAGAACTGAAACTGTTTAAATGTAACCCGTAATATTATTTGAAATTGTCTATATGACTATTTGTTGGGTTGCACTTTGAAAGTTATCATCTTTCTGTATATATAGTTTATATATTACAACAAGTATATAACAAAGTGTGGAACTGTCTCTCTTAATATTCTTTGAAATTTACTCTCTACTTGTTAAATTGTGCTTTAAAAGTTATTACTGTTATGCATGAATGTTAAAATGCACAATAAAAATGTATTAAAAAACCTCAAAAAAAGTAAAATTATGGAAAGAGATATACCATAATAATACTAGCCAAAAATATTTTATGTAGTTCTACTAATATCAGATGAAGTAGACATAGGTAATTTGTGTTATTGATATGTAGCATTATGGAATTCTGGTCAAAGAACATGATGTATAATTTCAAACATTTGAAATTTCTTGAGATTTGCTTTATGATCCAGTATAATTTGGTAAACATTTAATTTGGTAAATGCTTCATGTGCCTGCATTTGTTGGATGCCATGTTTTATATAAATATATGTAAATAAGTCACAAACACACACTGACATATATAGACAGACATATATACATTCAATAGAAATGAGTACACACTGGTAACATTTATAGGAATGTTCATAGTTGCATTATTCATAATAGCTCACAATTGGAAACAATCCATATACTTATCAACAGAAGATGGGGTAAATATATTGTAGTCTATTTCTTCAAGGAAATACTATACTGCAATGAGAAAGAAGAAACTATCTTGGAATATCAACATGGATGAATCTCCCAAAAATTATTTTGAGCAAGAGAAGCCAGATCCAAACAAATATATCCTGTTTTATACATTCCTATAAAGTTCAAATACAGGCAAATTGATTTTGGGGGATAGAAGTCTGATTAGTGGTTAGCTTTTGGTACAGTAAGCTCTGGGAGGAGTATGAAAAGTTTTCCTGGTGTCCTGGTAATGTCTACATCTATATATATATAGATGAATGTGGTCACTTTGTAAACATTCTTTGAAGTTGCACCATGAAAGATTTGTGCATTTTACTATACACTAAAATTTTATAAAATGGCTACAAAAAAAAGTAGTACTGATGTCTTTTAAGATGAGTTTTTGGGGGTTGGATGCCTCCCCTATACCCATACCTTGGAGGAATTCAAATTAAACAAGACAAAATAAAATATTTGGGGGGTAAAGTAAGTTTTATGCCCCCTGCTTAAGAAATTTTACTTCATTCTGTACAAGAGAAAACTGAAGATGATTTTTTTCTTTCATGTAAGAAATTATATTAGGCATAAAAGTAAGACCATGTATAAATAACTTACAATGCTTCTGTTTTACATTCAAATCTTACAAAGAAAAACATGCAATGGTAACAGTGCTAGTGATACTAACAACTAAGTGTGAACAGTATTTTCCTTTAGAACTGTATTTGTATTAAATATTAGATTAGAATATAAAGTCCACTTTTAAACATGGAGTGATAGATGAGAGCCACAAGGGCACATAATTTGGTTTGTTTTGTACATTGTCAAGTGTCAAATTCCTAGCAATTTGCCTTGTTTGTGGTAATTATCAATAAATATTTATCAGATTAACATAAACATAGGTAATTCCTTTATTCAACACCAATAGTCTAAATACTCTAGTTCAACTGTGTCTTTATATCCCTAGGCTCCTTCAATTTCCAGTTATAAGAATGACTTGTAAATTTCCAGTTATAAGAATGACTTGTAAGATGCTAATTTCTGGTATTAGAAAAATTGTTGTTGATTATGTTTCTAAATATATTGTCATTTTATTAGATCCCACATTTTGATAAATATTTGACTTCTGAGAAACTTAGCTCAAATCAACCCAAGGAGATATTTTTTAAGCACTGAGAGTGTGAGTAACCCTGAACAGAGGTTCTGTGACCTGAGCCCTACAGTCTTTTTGTGTGAACACAACGTCTACATGAAACAAGTACATACAAAACACAAAGAGGATGACAGTCTGTAATAATGAGGTACATTGAATATAATTTAGTGCCAGTGTGCATGGCAAAGTAGTGAATATTGAGGTCAGACCAGAACATAATGCCATCTAGAGGCTTCCTTCAAAGAAGAAGCTGGTCTTGAGATGGGTCTTGAAGAACTAGTCATAGAAAAGGGGCAAGAACCTCCCCCCTACGTGGGATCAGACACCCAGGTGAGTGAATCTCCCTGGCAACGTGGAATATGACTCCCAGGGAGGAATGTAGACCCGGCATCGTGGGACGGAGAACATCTTCTTGACCAAAAGGGGGATGTGAAAGGAAATGAAATAAGCTTTAGTGGCAGAGAGATTCCAAAAGGAGCCGAGAGGTCACTCTGGTGGGCACTCTCACGCATAATTTAGACAACCCTTTTTAGGTTCTAATGAATTGGGGTAGCTGGTGGTAGATACCTGAAACTATCAAACTACAACCCAGAACCCATGAATCTCGAAGACAATTGTATAAAAATGTAGCTTATGAGGGGGTGACAATGGGATTAGGAAAGCCATAAGAACCACACTCCCCTTTGTCTAGTTTATGGATGGATGAGTAGAAAAATAGGGGAAGGAAACAAACAAACAAAAAAACAGACAAAGGTACCCAGTGTTCTTTTTCACTTTAATTGCTCTTTTTCACTTTAATTGTTATTCTTGTTATTTTTGTGTTGTGCTAATGAAGGTGTCAGGGATTGATTTAGGTGATGAATGTACAACCATGTGATGGTACTGTGAACAATCGAATGTACGATTTGTTTTGTATGACTGCGTGGTATGTGAATATATCTCAATAAAATGATGATTAAAAAAAAAAATTAAAAAGAAAAAAGAAAAACAAGGAAAAAAAAAAAGATGTAGTGCCCCCTTGAGGAGCCTGTGGAGAATGCAGGGGTATTTGCCTACCCCACCTCCATGGTTGCTAACATGACCACAGACACAGGGGACTGGTGGTTTGATGGGTTGAGCCCTCTACCACAGGTTTTACCCTTGGGAAGACGGTTGCTGCAAAGGAGAGGCTAGGCCTCCCTATGGTTGTGCCTAAGAGCCTCCTCCCGAATGCCTCTTTGTTGCTCAGATGTGGCCCTCTCTCTCTGGCTAAGCCAACTTGAAAGGTGAAATCACTGCCCTCCCCCCTACGTGGGATCAGACACCCAGGGAAGTGAATCTCCCTGGCAACGTGGAATATGACTCCCGGGGAGGAATGTAGACCCGGCATCGTGGGATGGAGAACATCTTCTTGACCAAAAGGGGGATGTGAAAGGAAATGAAATAAGCTTCAGTGGCAGAGAGATTCCAAAACGAGCCGAGAGATCACTCTGGTGGGCACTCTCACGCATAATTTAGACAACCCTTTTTAGGTTCTAATGAATTGGGGTAGCTGGTGGTAGATAACTGAAACTATCAAACTACAACCCAGAACCCATGAATCTCGAAGACAATTGTATAAAAATGTAGCTTATGAGGGGGTGACAATGGGATTAGGAAAGCCATAAGAACCACACTCCCCTTTGTCTAGTTTATGGATGGATGAGTAGAAAAATAGGGGAAGGAAACAAACAAACAAAAAAACAGACAAAGGTACCCAGTGTTCTTTTTCACTTTAATTGCTCTTTTTCACTTTAATTGTTATTCTTGTTATTTTTGTGTTGTGCTAATGAAGGTGTCAGGGATTGATTTAGGTGATGAATGTGCAACCATGTGATGGTACTGTGAACAATCAAATGTACGATTTGTTTTGTACGACTGCATGGTATGTGAATATATCTCAATAAAATGAAGATTTAAAAAAAAAAAAAAGAAAAGGGGCAAGTACACTCTTCCTGTCAGGGAATGTTAGACACCATGCGGGAAAAGTACAAAATGGGAGGGGCTACTAAGGTTAGCCTGCTTGTGTTAGAGGGCACATTTAGGGATTAGAGGAAGATCAGAACAAGCAAGAGGTAGATTCTGATTCACCAGTTTTGGGTTGGGCCTGAGATACTGCATTTCTAATGAGCTCATAGGTGATACCGACGTTCCTGCTCTGTGGATGCACTGTGAGTTACAAGGGTCTAAAATGCATGGAAAGAAGGTTTTGAATTTGAGATGATAGAAAATAGAAACTTGTAGGACTGTGGAGGGATGAATAAAAGTAGATTATGGTAGTGAGGATAGCAACAATAACGACAATTTATTAAGTTTCTACACAAACCACCTCCAATTCTTATCCTAGTCAGTTATAGTAGGAACCCCCAAGGGGCCAGGATATCAATGTAAAAGACAGGGATGAAGAGGGAGACAAAGACTTTATAAAGGCCAAATAAGTCAGAAAGGACTAAGAAAGTGTTGCCAGTGGGATGCTCCAGTGTCTGCTTTGGCATTCCATAGCAACATTAAAGGGTGGATGACATGAGATTGCCTTGATGGTCTGGAATTGCTCTGAAGCAATCAAACAGACCTCCACCTGAGCTTGCAACAACTTCCTTCATATTCATCATAATCCAGGTCATACATTGGCTTAATAAAAAAAAGTGCTGAGCCTACTTCTCTTGCAAAGGTTTGCCTGCATTATCCCTAGTAAGTTTTTCTCTGGTTTATAGTTACCCAGTGTAGCAGTCTGAGTTCACATTCAGGACCTGAGATGGTAAAGAATATCACAGCATGTACATTGGTCACCTGCAAATTGAGCACTGGAATACCAAGCCTTGTTTCACATGGCAGACCATGAGGTTTGTAGTTAGTACAAGAGAAATGTGTTGAAATTTGAATATAAAAATAAGGAAAACCTCTTCTGGTTCTAGTTGTGGGGATGAGGAACTTGGCAGCAACTTAGAAGGTTAAGAGGGTGGAGAGCTGCTGCTGGGATCCTACTCTTTTATGAAGTCCAGGGAAATGCTGGTAGTCGTCTGTCTTAGGATAGATGACTGACCTCCCCTGTCAACGCGACTGAGAGGTCAATGTCCTTGGGGAAGAGGATCTAAGGCCAGATGCATGTAGAATATGCTCCCTGCCTCTGCTTACTTTTTGGCTGCCAATATATGAATTTTCGGCGTGTGTTTATACAGCTGCCCCAGTCATGAGTGCTTTGTGCTGGAAAATAAGATCTCTAGGCAGAAAAACTCCTCTTTAAGAATTAGGTTAGGAAAAACTATTCAGATTCCATTAGTCTGCTTTATCAAAACAAGATATTAAAGTTAGCTAAAGCAGATTTGTTCTGCTCATCTTAAAACACTGTTAGTGTCAGATGCTTAAAACTTTCAGATAAAGAGGAATTCTGGGTAAGAAGAGATCTATTCATCTTTTCATTTGTGCTCAATTAGAAATCAATTTTATTCATTTTTATCACACAGCAATACATTATCATTATAGAAACTTTGTAAAATACCAGCAATAGAAGAAAAACCGATCACCCAGAGTTTCACAATGAGCTAACACTTTGGTGTTTGTTTTTCCAATCTCTTTACCATGCATGTTTTATTGGATAGTTGACATGGTTGTCAATGTCCATATTAATTTGAATCCTGCCTCTAAAGTTGACTTACACCAGTTCTTTTTTCCATACAAAGACTTGAATAAAAATGTTCATAGCAGCTTTATTTGTAATAGCTAAAAGCATTTGGAAACAGTTCACATGCTCATCAACAGGTGAGTGGATGAACAAATGTGGTATATTCGTATACTGGAATATTACTTAGACATCAAAAGGAATGATTATTGATACCTGAAGCAACATGGATAAATCTAAAAATAACTATGCTGAGTGAAGAAGTCAGGAAAAAAGAGAACATACTAAATGATTCCATTTATATAAAACTATATAAAATGCAAATTAACCTAAGTGACAGAAAGCAGATCAGTGGTTGTGTGAGAATGGGGAAGGGGAAGGATAGAAGAGGGCTTATAAGGGGACACAAGAAAACTTTTGGGAGTGATGGCTGTGTTCATTTTCTTGATTGTGATGATGGTTTTACTGGAGTGTACATACGTTAAAAATTATCAAATTGTACACTTTAAATATGTTCATTTAATGTCAATTATAATTCAATAAAACTGTTTTTAAAAAAGGTAACCTAGACAGTTATGTCTTGAAGATCTCTCAGTGGTTTTTTATTAAATTCAGTTTTATTGAGATACATTCACATACCATACGGTCATCCATGGTGTACAATCAACTGTTCACAGTACCATCTTACAGTTGTGCATTCATCACCCCAACCTATTTTTGAACATTTTCTTTATACCAGGAAGAATCAGAATAAGAACAAAAAATAAAAATAAAAAAGAACACCCAAATCATACCCCCCATCCCACCCTATTTTTCATTTAGTTTTTGTCCCCATTTATCTACTCATCCATCCATACACTGGATAAAGGGAGTGTGATTCACAGGGTTTTCACAATCACACTGTCACCCCTTGTAATCTATATTGTTACACATTTGTCTTCTGTGGAGAGCCGTCTCCCGGGACGGGCATAGCGCATGCGCTGTAAACCTGCTCCAAAGTCCCCCCGCCCATCGAGTGGTGCCAAGATGGCGCCCACATCCTGCTTCCGGCTTCTGATGTATGTAACCACCTGCTATATTCACCAATCATGCTTGTGTGCGTGGCGTTAGCCCATTGGATACACGCAAGGTTTATAAGAAAGTTCCCGGGCAGAGCTCGGGGAGACAGCCCACAAGGAGCCGCGCCTGACGGCCGCATCGAGGTTGTTCTCCCCCGAGGTGTCTTGCCCCGGGCGGAACCTGTAAAGATGATGATTGCCTAGTCCCATTAAAAGTTTATCTGCTTTACCACCGCGAGTCCTGAGTGATCACGAGTGCGTCGGGTAAGACGTTGTCCGCACCCTCTCTCCCCTTATCTCTCTGGTCCCCATCGCCGGCCGACCGAGGACTCGAGGCGGGGCGGAGAAAGCGCCGGACAAGTGGTGGCCCGTACGGGGAACTCATTCGCGTTCCCCTCGACCCGACGGAGACGTGCTCCCGGGATCCGTGGTTTGACCTCCGCGACTGATCACCGCGAGAAGGTAAGCACCCCCTTTTTTCGTGCGAGGACTAGGGCCCGTGGGCGTTCAGGTAGCCCCGGGGACTCGGAAGAGCTCTCCGAGTGATTAAGAGATAGTGCCGACTGCAAGCATGGGGCAGTCTGGGAGTTCACCCCTATTAACCCCCTTAAAGACCCTTTTGAAACAGCGGGGTATCTCAATTAAGAGAAGTTCTCTCCAGCGATTTCTTGATGATGTGGCCACTTTTGCCCCCTGGTTTCCTTGTTCTGGCAGCCTTAATCTGCCCTCTTGGCCTTATATGGGAGACTGTTAAGGGCCATATCGCTCCCTCCACGTCACAGTGGAAAGGCCCTGACCCGGTGCTCGGCTGGGCCGGAGGCTCTGTTTGTGTTTTTCCCCAGGAACCAGGACGTCAACCGGTGTGGGTTCCGGAAAGACTGGTGGGAACCGTGGCATCACCTGGGGAGGCCGGGGAGCAGCTGTCAGAAACGCCAACGAATATACGGCCTGGGCCATTGGACCAAGCCTCCGGCCTTCAGGGACTTGAGAACATTAGGAAATTGAAGCCTGTTAGTTTCGACCTTTCCACACTGGGCGAGACTGTAAAAAATCTGTGGGACCAAGTCACCTCTTGGTTCTCTTGGCCCAATTTGACTAATTGGATTCTCTTGATGGTGGGACTATTGGTGGGATTAGTCATTGTTAAATCTTTGCTAGAACGCCTGTTTCAAGCGCGGCAGTACCGTGTTACCATTATGATGGCTATGTCCTCCACCTTTGATACCCCCAACAGCGACCATTCTGATGGCCATACCCCATCCTGGCCGCCTCGGGCGGGGCACTCGGAGCGAGGTTTGTAGCTAAGCGCGCAGCTATGTCCCGGGTATAACGGGCGACGCCAGCAGTCATAATTTTTGTCTCAGGTAGGTCCCTAAGGCAGAGTCATAGTTGTGGCCAGACTTGACTCTAGCCAATGCATAGGGACGCCTAGTGACGCCTCCGACTCTGGTTAATGCTATCCCTGCCCCCGCCTTTGTCCCCCAGTTGCAAGGCAAAGCACTGCAGGGAGAGTCATGTTGTTTCCAGCTCACGGACTCTCCTGTCTCCATATGAGGTGAGCATTCTGGTCGGTGCTAGAGGCTCCGCCGCTAAATGGCTGAGACCTAGTCCAGACTCCCCAAAGCACCGGAACAAATTGTGAGCCATCTGGGTTCACGGGAGCACACTCATCACTGGGGACACTGGGTCGATATAAATAATAAAGGGGGAGATGTGGAGAGCCGTCTCCCGGGACGGGCATAGCGCATGCGCTGTAAACCTGCTCCAAAGTCCCCCCGCCCATCGAGTGGTGCCAAGATGGCGCCCACATCCTGCTTCCGGCTTCTGATGTATGTAACCACCCGCTGTATTCACCAATCATGCTTGTGTGCGTGGCGTTAGCCCATTGGATACACGCAAGGTTTATAAGAAAGTTCCCGGGCAGAGCTCGGGGAGACAGCCCACAAGGAGCCGCGCCTGACGGCCGCATCGAGGTTGTTCTCCCCCGAGGTGTCTTGCCCCGGGCGGAACCTGTAAAGATGATGATTGCCTAGTCCCATTAAAAGTTTATCTGCTTTACCACCGCGAGTCCTGAGTGATCACGAGTGCGTCGGGTAAGACGTTGTCCGCACCCTCTCTCCCCTTATCTCTCTGGTCCCCATCGCCGGCCGACCGAGGACTCGAGGCGGGGCGGAGAAAGCGCCGGACAGTCTTCAAGAGTCAAGGCTACTGGGTTGGAGTTTGGGAGTTTCAGGTATTTACTTCTAGCTGTTCTGATGCAATAAAACCTAAAAAGTGGTATCTATATAGTGCATAAGAATGTCCACCAGAGTGACCTCTAGACTCCATTTGAAATCTCTCAGCCACTGAAGCTTTATCTCGTTTCATTTGGCAGCCCCCTTTTGGTCAAGAAGATGTTCTCAATCCCATGATGCCCAGTCCAGATTCATCCCCAGGAGGAGTCATATCCTGCATTGACAGGGAGATTTACACCCCTTGGAGTCAGGTCCCACATAGGGGGGAGGGCAGTGAGGTCACCTGCTAAGGTGGCTTAGCTAGAGAGAGAGGGCCACACCTGAGCAACACAGAGGCACTTGGGGGAGACTATTAGGCACAATTATAAGCCAGTTTATCCTTTCCTTTGCAGTAACAAGCTTCATAGGGGCAAGCCCCAAGACAGAGGGCTCAGCATGTCAAGCCATCAGTCCCCAATGTTTGTGAGAACATCAGCAACAATCCAGGTGAGGAAGTCCCACACCTCCGCATCCTCTCCAACTCCTCAGGGGGGCCCCGAATACATATTTTTATTCTCCGCCCAATTACTTTGGGATGTGTTGCTATTTCACTCTAACCTATATAGACCTGCCGTATCTCACTTCCTATTCAAAGTTTCATGTAATTGTGGTGTTTGAACAAACTGACTGTAGAAGTTACATTGTTTAGAAAATATAGATCCTACACCAAATGAACATTTCTTCCCTTGGTCTCACATGAAAGTTGAAGTTCGAACACGGTCAGTTTCAACCTTTACCCTTTGGCCCGAATTGCCCTAGTCTTAACCAGATCTGCTTCATTCATATCTCTAATTGAAGTCTGGGTTCTTTTTCAGCTTTTTTTTTTTTTTTCCAACAGTTGCTGTATGCATTAATACTGACAGTCATGTCTGCCAAGCTCTAGCTCTGAGTTTCAGGTGTCACACAGATACCCAATATTCCAGAGACCAATCAGGTTATACACCAAGGGATCAACATCTCAGAGTGTGGAGGTAGCCATTACAATTCAGGAATAGATTTGACTGCTGGAAGAGTTTACAATCTAGGGACCATTACAATAATCATTTCCCTGTTAGCTGTGCTCTAAGATTCAATTCTGAGTTTTCACATTGTAGTTAGTCCTTATCAGTGAGGTATTACAGTGTTTGCCTTTGTTTCCGGCATACTTCACTCAACATACTGTCTACAGGATCCATTCACCTCCTTGTGTGTCTCACAACTTCACTCCTTCTTGTATTCCATTGCATGCATACTCCACAGTTCACCATTCTGTTCCTCAGTCAGTGTACCCGTAGGCCACCTCCACCCATTGCAAATGATGAATACTGCCTCCATAAACACCAGTGTGCAAATGTCCATTCATGTCTCTGCTCTCAGATCTTCCAAGTACATACCCCATAATGAGGCTGCAGGACCTTATGGCACCCACATACTTACCTTCGTGTGGAACCACCACAGTGACCTCCAGAAAGGCTACACCATCCTGCCTCTTCATCAACAGTAAATAGGTACCTCCCTCTTTCCATGTTTTCTGCAGTACTTTTACCCCTATTCATATTTTTTCCTACAATTTTATAGAGGTATATTCATATAGCATACAATTATCCACAGTGTACAATCAGTTGTTCACAGTATCATCATACAGTTGTACATTTATCACCACAGTCAGCACTTGAACATATTGATTATGATGAAAAAGTTTTTTTTTGGTGAATAATAAAAAAAGATAATAATAAAAAGAAAAATAAAGTGTCATACAATACAATATATTAGTAAGGACAGAAAACAACACCACTACCAAGAATCCCATATCCCTATCTTATATCCCCCTCTCCTACACATTTAACTTTGTATACCAGTTTCTAACAAAACAGCTGAAGCCTTCTGGGGGTGTTTCTTATGTTGAAATTATTGAGTATTTCTCCCACGCTATGTTGAGAGGATTACAATAAATGGACAGCTCTACTAAGTAGAATACACAGCCTAGGAAATATAGATTTTTCTTTAGTGTTGAGACTTTGCAAATGAAGTTTAAGACCTTCATTGCATTAATCTGTACTGCAGTCAGGGCTTTAAAGGGATATTGTGTTGTGGGGAAATAATTTTTTTTTTCTTGCTGAATATCTGAATTTGGGTAGTAGCCCATCTATAAAATTTCAGTAAATGTCCAGTTGTTCTGCATATTTGCCAGACTTGGCATTGTGACACCATGCAGATATGAAGCGGCATCTCACTGGTTTTGATCTGTATCTCCCTAATGACTAATCATGTGCAACATCTTTACATCTTTATTTTACCATTTATATATCTTCATTGGGGAAGTGTCTGTCAAAACCTTTGCCCATTTTTAATTGTCTATTTGCTTATTAAGGAGATTTTAAAAACAGCTTTATTGGGTACAACTGATGTACAATAACTGCATATATTTAAGTGTACAATTCATACATTTTCAATATGTACACACAAGAAACTATAACCACAATCAAGAAAATGAACATATCCATCAATCCATCACCTTCATTTCCTTATGTTCCTTTGTAATCCTCTCCTTGCACTCCACTCCACCCACCCACTGCTGTCCCCAGGAGTTTTAAACCTATATGACTCTTTTTTGTTATGTTAGTGTTTGCCGTAGGGTTTATAATATGCATCTTTAACTTATCACAGCCTCTCTTCAAGTGGCATTATCCCACGTAGAGTGTGAGAACTTTATAACAGTGTACTTCCACTTCTCCCCACCCTGACCTTTATGCTGTTCCCATTCATTTCAGACGTATTACATGTTATAAACTTCACATTACACTCTTTTTATTTTCCTTAAAGAGATCAATGATCTTTTAAGGAAATTTAAATAATAAGAATAAAATTATATATTTGACCATGTAGTTCCCATTTGTACTAGTCTTCATTCCTTTTTGTAGATCCTTATTTCCATCTGGTATTTTGTTGCTTCTGCCTGAAGGACTTCCTTTAACATTTCTTGTACTGCATGTCTGCTAGTGATGAATTCTTTTATGTCATGTACATCTGAAAATGTCTTTTTTTCACCTGTTTTTGAAAAATATTTTTGCTAAGGTAGAAATCTTAGCAATAACAGTTATTCTTCTTTCATTATATTAAAGATGTTGCTCCAGTCTTCTGGTTTGCATTGTTTCTAGTGAAAAAAATCTGCTACCATCCTTAAGTTTTGTTTCTGTGCATGTAATGTGGTTTCTCCACTGCCCCTACTCTGGCTGCTTTTAAGATTTTTCTCTTTATCTCTGCTTTTGAGCAATTTGATCATGATATGCCTTGGTATAGTTTCTTCAAGTGTCTGGTGTTCAGGTTATTCTGAGCTTCCTGGATCTGTCAGTGTACAGTTTTCATCAAATTTGGAAAAATTTTGGCCATTATTTCTTCAACTATGTTTTCTGTACTTCTCTCTTCTTTAGGGACTCCAATAACATGTATATTATTTTGAAGTTTTTATAAAGCTCAGGATGTTCTCTTTGAATTTATTTTTTGCTTTGTTTCCTTTTTGTTTCATTTTAGGTAGTTTATAGTTAGTTTTCAATTTCAATAATTTTTTTCTAATCTGCTGTTAATTCCATTGAGCATTTTTGTCATCTCAGATATCTATTTTTGATCTCTAGACATTTAATTTGGATCTTTATTTTATGTCTTTCAAAAGTTACTTAACATGCCCATCTTTCCTCCAAGACCTTCTTAAATATATGGAATATAGTTATAATAACTGTTTTAATGTCCTTGTCTACTGACTCTATCATATATACATTTGTAGGTCTGATCTTATTCATTGATGCTTCCCTTAAATTTGGATTATATTTCCCTGCTTCTTTAGATGCTGTTAATTTTGACTGGGTGCTAAACATTTTGAATTTTGTCCTTTTTGGGGTCTGGTTATTTTGTATTGCTATAAATCTTCCTGAGAATTGTTCTGAGACACAGTTAACTTACTTTCCCCCTATATGAGGGGGCCTGGAAACTTTTCTAGGCAATTAGCTGAGGCAATTATAGTGTTCACCTCATTTGTTTTACGTCTCTCAGGTATTGCTTCTGTGTTGCCAGGTCTGATATCTGAAAATCATTGTTTCATATATTTTGTTCAAAGTTTTAGTTATTTCAGGAAGAAGTGTAAATATAGTTCCTGTTAGTTTAGCTCGCCTGAAAATAGAAGTCAGTTCTCTCAGGTTTTATTTATATATTTTGAAGCTCTGTTGTTAGGTGCATACTTACTATAAATTATGTATTTTTGGTAAATTGACCCTTTTTTGTGTAATCTCTCTCTTCTTCCCTTAGAATATTCTTTTTTTAATTGTCTACTTTGTCCAACATTATTATTGCCACCTCAGCTTTCTTTTGGTTAGGATTTCTATACTACAGCTTTTTTCATCCTTTTACTTTTAACATATACATGCCTTTTTATTTAAAGTGGATTTCATGTAGATATATAGTTGAGTCTTTTTTTTTATCAAATCTGAAAAATCTCTCTCTTTCAATTGGTGTGGTTGTATTATTTATATTTAGTGTAATTATTAATATGCTTGGCTTCATATCTGCCATCTTCCTAATTGCTATGTTTCCTTTTTTCCTCTTTCTGCTTTCTTTGGGAATATTTGAGTTTTTTTAATGATTTCATCTTATCTCCACTTGTGGCTTATTGTGTATACTTCTATTTTTAGTGGGGTCACAATATACATTTTTATTTAATAACAGTCTACCTTGAAATAACATCATATTACATTTATATATGTATGTAAATATATACTATATATCGCTATACAAGAAACTTACAGCTATATACTTAAAATTCCTCTTTCCCATCCTTTGGGCTATCTTTTCAAAAATCTTATCCCTACTATTAGGACACAATGCATTGCCACTACTGTACATTAAACAGTAATTTGTATTTCAAGGTAATTACAAATAAGAAAAAGTCTTTTAACTGCATTTTAACATTTTCCAGAGATATTGCTTTCTTTGTGTCAATCCAAGTTTTTGTCTGGTACCATATTCTTCTTCCTCTTCATGAGAGACTTCCTTTAATATTTCTTGTAATACAGGCTTGTTGGAAACGAATTCTCTCAGATTTTGTTAATCTGAAACAAACCTTCACTTTGCTTCAATTTTAATTAACATTTTCTCCAAGAATAGCATTCTTGCCTGACTTTTATCCTCTCAGCACTTAAATGGTATCACACTATTTTTTCTGACTTGCGTACTTTCTAACAAGAAGTTTCCTAATTCTTATCTTTACCCCTCTTTCTATATAATGTGCCTTTTTCTCTTGCTGCTTTCAGAAATTTGTGTTTCCTTTTCAGCACTGTGAATATGATGTGAATAGATTTTTAAAAATTTCTTTTATTATCTTCCTTGGTGTTTTCTAAACTTAGATTTGTGGTTTTTTATCTTCTATTATTTTTGGAAAATTCTTGGCCACTGTGTCTTCAAATATTTCATCTGCCCAATTCTTTCTTCTTCTTTTTCTTCTCCTCCTCCTCCGCCTTCTCCTCCTCCTCTGTCTCCTTCTCCTTCTTCTTCTGGGACTACAATTAAGTGTATATTTGACTTTTTTTAATAGCTCTTGGATGTTTTGTTCTATTCTGTTTTTATTTCACTCTTCTTTTTCTTTGTGTTTTCGATTTTGAAATTTCTATTTTCCTGTCTTCAGTTTCATTGATTCTTTCCTTAGTTGTATTGAGTTTACTTAACAAGCCTGTCAAAAGCATGCTTCTTCTGGTTAGCATGTTTTTCATTTCTAGTATTTCCATTACACTTTTTATATCTATTGGCTGAAATTCTCCATCTCTTTATGCATGTTGCCTACCTTTTAAATTAGAGTCATTAGCATGATAATCATAGCTATTTTTAATTTCCTCCTTGAAAAAAATATTTGGTAGTTTCAACATCTGGTTTATCTCTGGGTCTGGTTGTGTTGACTGCCTGGTCTCCTGATAGTAGATTTACTATTTCTTGAAAGCTGACATCATATGTAGAACAGTTGGGACTGAGGTAAATAGTATTTATGCCTATAAATGGGCAAGCCTCTTCTGCCAGGTCATTAATGTTGGAGATTTCATTAATATACTCAGGAGTTTAGCTGTGTTTGTGTTTTGTTATTGTTGTTTCTATGATTATCTTTCATGCACAACCAATTTCAAATCCTTTCTGCATTACCTTATGCCTATGGTGGGGGCTGGATTGTTGGAAGATTTATAATGTTCCTTCTGTATATTCTGATATTCATTTTTTCTGTGTGCCTATGTTTAAGAGGGTGCTACTTCTCCATGCTCTTGCCTCTCTCCCAATGGAAAACTTCCATTGCTTATTACTTTTCTCAGATTTGCTGCCCTCTGCCCAGTGGCTTCCATGAGGGAGAAGGGGCCAGTGGGGCTTTGGCACTTTCCCATAGCTGTGGCTTCTTTCCTCTAGAGGTACACACCCCTGATGGAGGATTTCTCTGGTGTCCTCTCTTCAGTACATGGTAGAGGTCAGTGGAAAAGAGACTGGAAGGAGATGTGGACTCCCCTAGAGCCTGCAATTCTCAGGGATTTTATAGCATATGCTAGCTAAGACAGAGCCTTTAGAAATCTGTTAACATTTTTAGCTGAAATCTTATGAACTTACGTGGTGCTCAGCATCTCTTCTCCGCATATTCTGCTACAAGTAAGCAAGTGCCCACATACTTTCTCCTTGGAAGGGCCTATATCTTCTTGTATTTCAGGCTATTTGGTTGCCTTGTGATGTTAGCTTTGTAAAGGACACAAGAAAAGTGATGATTTTGTGGTTTATACAGACTTCTCTTTTTATTAGGATAGAAGTGATACTCCTTCAAAACTGGTATTTTTAGTACACTTCTATAGCTATGCATGCCTTTAAAGTATTAGTTACATGTTTCTGTACTAGGAACATACCTGAATTGTTTTTCCATTTTCTTCAGAGATAAAGTATTTGGCATGCATGGTCCCCTGGTTCTAGTCCCTGAACAGCTCTGAAACCCCACATTGGAAAAGGATTCCATGAATTTCTACATTTATTGTATGAATGATTTGGGATGATTGGAATAGGAAGACTTTTACTAGCCTGTGTTCAGCTAGCTGTGGCAAGTTGGACTCATCTGGGAAATTACCAGAATGGTAATTTACAGGCACAGAAAGAATAGATTTTTGAGGATGGTAGTATTTTTTGCTCAAAAACTTCTGAGCATTGAAATTCTGTTTCAAAATATAATATGAATTGTATCATTGATAATGAAGTGGTAATGTTACTTACACAAACATTAAGCTAACCATGAAAGCAAGTAAAGACTTTTACCAGTGACTCCAATGAGGTAGATCCTATGCAAATTGTTGAAGAAATTGAATTAGTACAATCAACTATATATGCCCAGAATGTGGTCACAGTATATATGTCATATGTTAAGTCTTTAGTGAATGGGATTGTTCCTGAAGTTTAAATTTGTTATACTACTGATGGCAAAACAACATTCTCTACAATATCAACAAGTTCTTCTGTTAACTTAAATAAGAAGTATTATTATTATTATATATCTATAGTAGACCAATAGGATATTGTACAAATTATTTTAATAAGATTTTCTGGAAAATCATTAGTGTAATGCGGTCAATGTGCATTTATTCCACCTTGGCAGAAAAAGAATTGATTAAATAGTTTTCACAGTGTTTCTAATTTTCATGTGAAATTTTGAAGAGGAAACATTAAATGTGAAATCCTTTTAATTTTTTTTCTGAAAATCTAGCACTGACAGAGTAATGCAAGACAATGCAAATCATAAGGGGAAATAAGATGTGAATTTATTTCAGTAATCTGTGATGAAAATATTAACTTCCAAGTCTTGAAAGAGAATTCCTACTGGCATCAGAGCTCCTCATTTCTCCATTCTGTGGCTTTTAAACTTCGTGAGAAGGGCACAGTAAGGAAATTCCTTTTGTAACAGTACATTGAGTCCCTTCAAGGAATAGCCACTTGAGCTCTCATAGTGTTCTTACTTCTTATATTTTTGAAAAAAAGTTATTTTTCTCTTACTTCCCCTTTCTCAGTTCTTGAGTATGGCAGTCAAGACTCTTATTTTAGAGTTGGTTGAGTCAAATAAGACAATAAATTGAAGTTTGTTCAACTCTTACGAAGATTTCATTAATCTTGCTCTTTTTGTGGCTGTCATTAATAATTTTTAAATATTTGAATTAATTGTGTTTATCATAAATCAGACCCAATGCACAATTAAACATTCTTATGGAAGATGCAATTAAAAATGTGAAATGAAACCAAAACAACAACTAGCACTTCTGCAAACTCAGCTTGTTTAAAATTTTCAAAGTACTGTTAATAAAATCAACACAAATAATTGCATTTTCTCAGTGGATAAACAGACAACGGAAAGAAGAAAATTTGTTTTATGACCAGAGCAAAAAGAAATAGGAAAACAAAATTCCCTTTACAAACTTAAGAAAACTAATTTTCACTTGGGACTTCTTTGCAGAATCCAGAGTCTAGTCCTCAGAAATGTATCCAGCAGGATTAGTAATCTGTTGAGTAGATTGTGATATGATTCTGTAAGGAAAATATTTAGAACACATAAAATGAATGTCATGCTTTTTTTTTTTTTTTTTGCTCACATTCTGAACATTGAAATCCTGTTTAAAAGTATAATATGAGTTGTGTCATTGGGAATGAAGTAACAATGTTACTTAGCTAACCTTGAATAATTGCCGTTAAATGTTAGCAGTTTCCCCCAATCATTGTGACAAGCAAAAAAAAAAAAACAAAAAACAAAAAACAAAAAAACAAAACAAAACCAAAAAAACCCAGATCTACAAATTTCCAACATACTGCTGTGGGCAGTCCTTCCTCTATTAAGATTCACAAGAACTGGAAAGGGACAAGGGCAACATAATTTGGAACTTGGAAAGCAGATGGATGAGTGGTGACTGACAGAGCAGAGCTTAGAGGGCTGACCCTGAACCGGCAGTCAAGAAAATGGTAAGCAATCTGATTTACACCACACAACTTTGAAAAGGCTCAGTAATTTGTGACCATATCAAAAAGTATATCAAAAAGTGGAGTGACAGTAAGGCAGAAAGCATGATGTTATGAAGGTCTGTTTCAAGTTGAGCCTGCAGGTGCTGAATGAAAAACCATAAGAGACTATTTACATCTGTGTGAGACACTCCCACCCCTGGCCCTGACTTCTATTTGGTTTCCAGAATTCTGCCAGCCAAGATTCTGTCTTGGGACTCTCATTAGCCTAAAAAAAAACAAACAAAACAAAAAACAAAAAACAAACCCTACACTGACATCAGGTATAGCCTGACAAAATGACTCAGCCATATCACTATATAGTGAAATCCTTAATTTAAAAGCCACATTCTTAAGTTCAGGGCTTCAGATCCATGTAGAGCCCCACTCAGAGCTGTGAATGGGAATCAAAGATCACTGAAAAGCCTTCAAAGTGCAAGTCTGAGACTTAAATAAATAAACTACAAATAGAGAATCTCGGGGAAAGGTTACTAGGCTGAAGTAAAAGATAAGGTGTGGAAATCTCCAAGTAAATGATGCTATGATGCAGAAGGGAAAAACATGTCTGAAAAGATATGAAAATTAGAGGACCTGTTCAGAAAATGAAAACAAAATGACGAGGAGAGAAAACCATCCATGAAATCATTCAAGAAAATCTCCCTGAACTGGTAGCCTTTCTTTGTTTACTACTGGTGCTATCTAGGGGAGCCTGACAAATAATTGCTGCTTCATGAAACCCTTAGGACTCCTTTATTCAACAGGTATTGCCAATGACAGGTTAGGAGAAGCCGGTGTAATTGTCAACACTCCCATTCATCTGGGGAGTTTGAAGCAGTGAAAATTGTCCTTTGAAAACATGGAAGGCTCTAAGTCATTCTGATTTGCTCCAAACTAAGCACAGTGTATAATACCATGCAGTGGAGACTTAATGAACAGTCAATAAATTCAGTTGTTCCATGCTAGCCTCAGACTGGGCCTGGCTAGGAGTGGACTGAGGGGGCTGTTTCTTCTGAACATTATTCTCTGGACCTGCTGCTGAAGTAGAGAGAGATTTAGATTTAAAATATGTCTTACACATGGTAACAGCATTTTTCTAAATAAAAAAACAGGAACTCGTAACCTTGCAGATAATTTTTTTCTAAATTAAAAATTTATTATATGAAAAGTTTTACAAAGAAATACAAATTAAGTGACATTTAATTTGTTAAAAAGAATAAAATTAAATTGAATTGGACATGCTTCAGAAAATCTAGACTACCTGCAGTAGCCTTAGGTTATAAATGAAAACATATTTCATTAAAATTTTGTTCTACAATCAGTGCAGCATGCATAAATAAACTGAGTAAAGCTAGACTGCATGATAAACCTCAGTTTCAATCAATGGCACTGCATTCCTATCGCAATCTTTTGCTTTAGAAGGTTGAACTTTGAAAAATGACTTCATAATTTGGCATCTACCTGTCAAGATTTAGATCATAATTACTAACTTCCACAACTTTAGATATGGACAATCTACAGAATCTCTTAAAAAGTTACATTGAGAAAGAACCATTTATAATAATGAATAATAGGGAAAATTATTTCTTTGAGGGGAAATCTGAAAATTAAATACTTGTGAGACTACTAATCAGAATAAAAAGTTTTCATTTTGTAATCAAATCATAAAAATGTGAATAAACTGGATAATATGACAATATGCCAATTTAGACCACTTTTACAGGACTATATTCTAACTTGTTTTCCGTCTCTCCTTTCTCTAATTAAATTTATACATCACTATTTATCAGTCTGGATCTTTTTCCACATTTATTTTATGTGTCAGTGTTTACACATTGGAGATTGTCACTTTTGCCATTTCAGATAATTCTGTAGCTCAGAGCACTTGAAAATTTCTCATCAATACCACATCTTGGAGCTCTGGAACAGAATCAAATGTTAGTGTTTTTTAATTGCAGGAGGATTTTCTCTGTTTTTCCTGTTCTACTTGTAGCCATCGCTATAGATGACCAGCCATATTTTATTGCCAACCAGGTAGATTTAAACTTCTTATCCTTCAAAGTTGCCTAGACCTCTGGTCTGTCATCTCCTTCAAATCTCTCCACTTGCTGTTTGCCTACTCACCCTTTCATTTTAGATGCTTTACATTTCCAATTACCTACTTCCTTGATGCCCAGGCTGCCCTCCATCAACAGTAGCACCTGAAGGGTGAAAAGTCAGGCCAATAATTGGGATTTTGTTCTGCTCAATACCAAATTGCTAATCAGATATGGTATGTAAGTGAAATCAGTAGTAAAGCAAGGAAAATATACTCCTAACTTTCTTAAAAAACACAACTAACATATTTAAAATTATTTCTAAAATCCATCTTTTTCTTCTGGAGTCTTACATTGGATAGCATTCCCTATGAGGAGAATCTAATTATCTTTTCTCTGATTTCTGTGTTAAGTAAACACATTTTATTTTGAATGCTACTTAAGGTTTCTTTTCCACTTACAATGTCCTTTTTTCCTTTCTTCATTTCGTCCTGCCTCCCTTCTTGAGCTATTTTTAGACCCTACTATATGCAAAGAACTTATTTTAGATGCAACATTTTTCTTTGAGGAGCTTGCAAGGGAGTATGGGAAATAGAGATGTGTGAAAGTAACTGTAAAATAATATAAACTGCTAAAATTTACAGAGATCCTACTATGTGCCAGATACTGCACTAAGATCACAGAGAATCTCATTTAATCTTCAGAATAATTTTCAGGGTCGCTAACATTGCCTTCATTGCAAAAGATTAGGAAACAGGCCCAGAGACATTAGATCTTTAGCCTTGGTTGGCCTAGAAACCAGGTTTTCTGACTACAAGCAAAGGGATTTTACCACGTTGACTCACAATCTCCCCCAAGGCAGAAATGTAGACAGATGGTAGTAGGTGTCCCCAAAGTGATGCAGATTGAACCCTGTGGGAAGGCAGAGAGGAGCTGTGGGTAGAAGGGGGATGTGACCTCAGGGATGGTTCCCTGGAGTAGGTGTCAGGTAAACTGAGCCTCGAATGGCATTCGAGTTTTGGGGTGATACAAGCATGTGCGTGTGTGCATGTGTGTGTCCATGAGTCTGTAAGCTGTCTACAAACCACGCATCCAGCCTTGAGAAAGCTGGCCTTCTTTTTGAGTGTATTGAGAGCAACTTTATCTGAATCTGTTCTAAGCTGTGAGTCAACTAAGGTCCAGAGAGAATAAATTGTGAAAGACCGCAGGGTTTATAAGAAGCAGAGCCAGGACCAGGACGAGCATCATATTTTTACCAATATAACTTTAACTGGCATTTGTGTTACAGTCTTCTTAAATCCTCATCAGCCACGTCTCAAAATCAGCCCAAATAATTGATCTAGAGGTCAATTATTGGGACCATTACTGGTGATTTCCTGTTCCTAGAGTGAACTCTTAAGAAAGAAATCACCTTACCTATAACTAACCTTTCTTTAAAAATGGAAGCACAGAAATTCTATACCAATTGAGCATTATGGAAAAGTTTTGGTAATGGATGGTGGTTACAGTAGCACAACAGTATGAGTGTAATTAACACCACCGAGTTGTGTATTTGAAAGTGGTTAAAACTAGAAATGTTAGGTTATATATATGTTACCAGAAGAAAAACAAAACAAAAACAACCATAGAACTGTACAATACAAACAGTGAACCGTAATGTAAACTGTAGACTACAGTTAATAAGATAATTGTAATATTATTTTATCAGTTTTAACAAAATACCACACTAAAGCAAAGTGTTTAATAATAGGGAAAACTGTGTGTGTGAAGGTGAAGTGGGGGTGTATACAGGAACTCTGTACTTACTGCATAATTTTTCTTAAACGTACAAGTTCTCTTATATATATATAAAAAAAAATCAAGGATGGCCTGACAGATTTATGCTTTAAGAACCAGATGGATAAAGATGCTAACGACTCACATGGAAATTCAGGAGTAGGTAGCATAATGAAGGGAGGAGAAGGAAAAAAATGGAAGTACATAATCAATGTATGACTAATATTGTAAAAGAAACTATAAACCATAAAATATTTTGCATTGAAAACAAAATTCAGAATGTTGTAGAAAAATATAATAAAGAAAAAGACTCAGAAAAGAGGTCCTTTGAGGTAATAATAAAAGATCTGAAGACAGTGGGAGTCTTTACCTTGGTGAGTAAAAGGTTACAATATTGTCGTGTCAAGTTTGGATTGTTATTGTAATGGAAAAAGACAGTCTACCTCTACTTTTAGTTCTGTACCTGTTCAATAATAAGCTTAAAAATGCACACCAGAATTCAAAATGTAGTATTAGCAAAAATCAATTTCATTCAATTTGAAAAATAAAAAAACTTTTTGGGAAAAAGGTCTAGTTTATAATGCTTCATAGGGATTGGGTTTATTGATTTTGGTTTTGGGGGAAAATTATGCGATTTGATCTATTATATCATATATTGCATACATATATCCATTTCCTTGTCTAGAAATGTATGTACCATTTATTTAATGATGTTTTACAAATCAGAATAAAAAAAGGTTGGTTTTATTAATTAGGATATTTGCTTTAATTAACTCATTAGTGCTAAGTATTTAATGACTTAAAAAGATCAGTGCAACGTAAGTTTAAAAATAATTAATGACTTATGTGTAATTTAGAAGCTTATGAGTAAAAAGAGCTTGAGTGACAGCCAACTATATCTTTCACTGAAAGAAAAGAATGACCAGGTTTTCATATATAATGATTCATTAAATTTTTTCATTGTTGTACATTTCCAATATACACAAAAGAAAACAAAGTAATATAATGAACTTATCTGTTTCCATCCCCTAGCTTCAGTAATTGTCAAGACTCTGTAATCTTGTTTCCTGCATTCCCTTTCCCTACTGTTTTATTTTTGCTAGAATATTTTTACAAAATCCCAGACATCATATTATTTTACCCTAAATACTTCACTGTAAATTGGTAACAGATGAAAAAAATGTATCCACAGCACCATTACCATGTCTAACAAAGTTAATAATTTTTATCATCATCTAATATCCAGTCTGTACTCAAACTTCTTCAATTGTCTTAAAATATCTTTTCTATAGTTGGTTATTTAAAATAGAGATCCAAACAAGGTCCAAGCAAGTACACTTTATTTGGCAGATATGCCTCTTAATTCTCTTTTAATCTATAACAGATCCCTCTCTTTAAAATATTTATTTGGAAGAAATCAGGTCATTTGTCCTGTGAAATGTTCAGTATTTTAAACTTGGCTTATTGTTTTCTTTTCAGGTCAAATGATTTATTTCCTTATTCTCCAATTTCTGTAAATGGTAGTTATATCCTAGAGGCTTAATCACAAACAGATTAAAATAACTCATTTTAAAATTTCTTAGAAGTGCTTGCAAAAGACAATTGTTATACTCTTTTGTCATTATAGAATTAGTTAGTACCTCAGGTGAGACCATTTTTACGTACCATAAAAATGAGGCATAATTTACATTCAATAAATTCCCAGATCTCAAGAGTTCAATGTGATTATTTTGACAATTTTATTCCCATTTAACTACTACCCTAACACAGTATATGCAGCATTTCCACTATTCCAGAAAGTTCCTTTATGCCCCTTTCTGGTCAATTTTCCTTTCTAGAAGCAACCGCTATCTGATTTCTGTCATCATATATTAGTTTCACCTGCTCTTGGATTTTGTATAAATGGCTTCCTTTTCTCAACATGACATTTTTGAGATTCATCCATATTGTTGCGTGTATCAGTAGTTCTGACCTTTTTATTAATAGCATTCCATTGTATGACTATGTCACAGTTTATCTCTTCATCTATTGATGATCATCTGGGTTGTTCCCAGTTTTTAGGTAATATGAATATATATTTTCTAAATATTCTTTTTGTGAACTTATATTTTCATCTCTTTCTTGGATAAATACCAAGGAGTATGCTCTAGGGTATCTTTCTGAAAACTGTTTAAGAAGTTTTGGCCTCCCCTAAGTTTGCAAAGACATTCTGTGTTTTCTTCTGGAAGATTAATGGTTTTAGCTTTTATCCTTTGTTATATAATTCATTTTAAAATTAATTTTTGGGTATGGTGTGAAGGGCTGTGAGGTAGGGGTTAAAGGTCTTTTTGCTTCCATACAATTATTTAGTCTTTCCAGCAGCATTTGTTGAAAAGCTGCTTTCCCCAATGATTTACCATATGTTTTTTATGAAAATCATTTGTTTTTCTACATGTGAATCTATTAATCTGCCATTATGCAAATTCCACACTGTCTTGATTACTGTACTTTAAGAGCAAGTCTTTGAATTCAGAAGGTGAAAGTTTTTCAATTTTGAGTTTCTTTTTAAAGATTGGTTTGTTTATCCTTTGCCTTTCTATATAAATTTTAGGATCATTTTGTCAATGTCTTTAAAAATGCTGCTTATATTTTAATAGTCACTTGTGTGGAATCTACAGATCAATTTAGGGAGAAAGAATAACAATATAAAGTCTTCCAGTTTTGAATATGATATATCTCTCCATTTATTCAGATCTTCTTTAAGTTTCTTACCCATGTTTTATAGTTTTCGAGACAGAAGTCTTACACTTCTTTTGTTTTGCTAGATTTATTCCTCTGTATTTGATTTTTTGAAGCTTTTATAAATGGCAATTTAAAAATTTCATTGTCCATTTTTTTTTTCTGTTTAGAAAAGAGAAATAAGACTTGTTTTTGGATTTCAACCTAACATCTTGCAGATGTACAAAATTTACTTACTAGTTTTAATAGTTTTTCCCCCTGTGGATTTCTTATGGTTTTCTATCCATGCAATCATATTATCTGGGAAAAATAGCAATATTCTTTTTGCTTCCTTTACAATTGATACAATTTTTGTTTCTTTTTTTTCTTGCGTATTGCATTGGTTAAAACTTCCATTAATTACAGCATTGAAATATAAATGGTGAGAGCAGTCATTCTTATATATTTTAGGGAAAAAGTGATTAAGATTTACCAATAAGTTTGTCTTTATCTGTAAGTATTTCATAGATGACATTTATCAGATTGAAAAACTTTCTTATATTCCTAGCTTGCTGAGAGTTTTTATCATAAATCAACATTGCAGTTTTTCAAATGCTTTTTTTTTTTTTGCATTTGTCATATGGTCTTTCCCTTTATTTTGTTTATATGGTAACAGTTACATTAATTGATTTTTGATTGTTAAACCCACATTGTGTTCCTGGCATACACACCACTGATCATGGTATATCATCCATTTTATATATTGTTGGGTTTGAATTATTAATTTTTTGTTAAGGAATTTTGTGTATATTAATGAATGATATTTATCTGCAATTTTCTTTCCTTTCTTCTCCTTCTATCCTTCCTTCCCTCCTTCCTTCCTTCCTTCCTTCCTTCCTTCCTTCCTTTTTGGTAATATCCTTGTCAAATTTTGTGGCATCCCAAAGTGAGCTGAGAAATGTTTTCTCTTCTTCTGCTTTAGAGAGATTTATTTTATGAACCAGCATGTGATCTATCTTGGTTAAAATTCTCAGAGGAGATCCAAGATGGCAGATTAGGAGAGACAGAGCAAAATACTCTGTGAAAAACACTAGATAAAAGACTGAAAGTGCTCCAGAATAGCAGTTCCAGGGTTCTACTGGCTGGGCAAGTTCTGCTACATCCACAGTGTCTGTGCACTTGGAGAAACTGAGACTGTGTTTGGAATTGAGTGAGTGTTTGAGGTTGCTGGGGAAATGGCAGCTGAGCCACGTCATGGTGGGGAGAAACCTGGGGTTGGTGTTTGGAGATGGGTTAGTTTAAAAACCCTGAAAAGTGGCTGCAAATCTGGCAGTGAGAGTTGTGCAGTCAAGTGTGGTGAGGATTGCCTTCCATGCCCCAGGCACCAGCCTCAGTATCTGGTGTGGATGGTGGCATTTCACACATCCACAGCTAACTGTCCCAGAGCCAGGAATGGACTGCTGAAGCAGGCAGAGGACCACAGAAGTGGGAAGTTACCACATCCCATACAGCCATATTTTCAGCGGGTTGGGAGACACCTCTGCATAGTGCCACAGCTGAGAGCTTCCCTTGGGGATTCTGATCACCTATGACATTGTGCAGTCTTCCTCCATGGAGGCCCATGGAGTGCACAGCTTAGAGGCAGGGTCCCACATAGAAGTGCCAGGATATCTACACCAATCCCAGGGACTTGTGGGCCCATGGCAGAGAGGGACTGTGGGGAATCTAAGCTGAAGGGTTGGACTCATGCAAAAGCCCCAGGGTATTCCAGCTACAGCCCAGAAATGGCCAGGAGTTCTGAGTATTAAAGCTGTCTTCCCTGCCTCACTGCACAGGACATAACACCCACCCTCAGGGCAGGCAGTCCCCATTGCACATGGAAAATCGGTCCACTGATTGGACCTCCAGAAGGTTTAGACCCCCACTTGCTGCATAGATGTAGTTGAGGAGAGCTGGCTTGAGGGTAAGAGGTGGCTTGGGGGTGCCATCTGTTGGTAGGTCAGTGAAAGTGCGTGCCACCAAGCTGTAACTCTGTCAAATTACAGATAATTGTTCAAATAAGTCTGCATGTCATAAAAGAACCCTATCAAGATAAGCAAATGCCAAGAAGCCAAAAACAACAGAAAATTTTATAGCATATGAATAAATCAGAAGATATGGATGATCCAAATACCCAAATCAAAAACAAAAACAAAAACAAAAACAAAAGCAAAAACAGAGGAGGCACAAAACTTGGAGCAATTAGTCAAAGAAGTAATCACAAACAACAAGATCATGGCTCAGGATATAAAGGACATCAAGAAGACCCTAGAAGAGCATAAAGAAGAATTTGCAGGAGTAAATAAAATAATAGAGGAGCTTATGGAAATAAAATAAACTGTTGATCAAATTAAAAAGATCCTGGAAACACATAGCAGCAGATTAGACAAAGTTGAAGAATGAATAAGCAAACTTAAAAATATTTTGGAGAATGAAAGCACAAAAGAACAAACGGAGAAAAAAAATTGGAAAATTTGAAATGGATCTCAGGGATATGATGGACAACATGAAGTGCACAAATATAAGAATCATTGGTGTTCCAGAAGGGGAAGAGAAAGGTAAAGGTCTAGGAAAAGTATTCAAAGACATTGTTGGGGAAAACTTCCCAACCCTTCTAAATGGCATATATATTCAAATCATGGATACCCAATGAACCCCAAACAGAATAAATCCCAATAAACCCACTCTGAGCCATATTCTGATCAGATTGTCAAATGCTGAAGAGAAGGAGAAAGTTCTGAAAGCAGCAAGAGAAAAGCAAATTCACCACATACAAGGGAAAGAACATAAGACTAAGTAGTGACTACTCAGCAGCCACCATGGAGGTGAGAAGGTAGTGGCATGATATATTTAAAATTCTGAAAGAGAAAAATTGCCAACCAAGAATTCTTTATCCAGCAAAGCTCTCCTTCAAATTTGAGGGAAAGCTTAAAATCTTCACAAACAAATGCTGAGAAAATTTGCAAACAAGAGACCTGCCCTACAAGAAATACTAAGGGGAGCCCATGTGGCAATGTAGCTTACAAGGGGTGGCAGTGTGATTGTGAAAGACTTGTGGATCACACTCCCTTTATCCTTTATAATGGCAGAGAAAAAAGAAAGGAGAGCGAGGTCTGGAGAAGGGCCCATAATTAAAGAGTTTTAGTAAGGGTACATTAAATGAAATAGAGAGAGGGAAAAATATATCTGACAAATAAAAACCAAAGGATATGATGGCTGATTCAAGAACTGCCTTCATAGTAATAACAATGAATGTGAATGGATTAAACTCCCCAATTAAAAGATGTAGATTGGCAGAATGGATTGAAAAATATAATCCATCAATATATTGCTTACAAGAGACTCATCTTAGACCCAGAGACACAAAGAAATTGAAATTGGAAGGATGGAAAAAATATTCCATGCAAGCTACAGTCAAAAGAAAGCAGGATAGCAATATTAATCTCAGATAAAATAGACTTTAAATACAAGGATGTTATAAAAGACAAAAAAGGTCACTATATACTAATAGAAGGGAAATTCAACAAGAAGAAATAACAATCATAAATGTCTATGAACCTAATTAAGGTGCACAAAAGTACATGAAACAAAGATTGGCAAAACTGAAGGAAGCAATAGATGTTTCCACAATAATTGTGGGAGACTTCAATACATCACTCTCTCCTATAGATAGATCAACCAGACAGAGGACCAATAAGGAAATCGAAAACCTAAACAATGTAATAAATGAATTCAACTTAACAGACATATATAGAACTTTATATCCCAAGTCACCAGGATATACATTCTTCTCTAGTTCTCATGGAACTTTCTCCCGAATAAATCATATGCTGGGCCATAAAACAAGCCTCAATAAATTTAAAAAGATTTAAATTATTCAAAGTACATTCTCTGATCACAATGGAATACAATTAGAATTCAATAACCATCAGAGATTTAGAACATTCACAAATACCTGGAGGTTAAACAACACACTACTAAACAATCAGTGGGTTAAAGAAGAAATAGCAAGAGAAATTTCTAAATACATAGAGATGAATGAAAATGAGAGCACAACATTTAAAAACTTCTGGATACAGTGAAGGTGGTATTGTGGGGGAAATTTATAGCTCTAAATGCATACATTAAAAAAGAAGAAAGAGCTAAAATCAAAGAACTAATGGAACAACTGAAGAAGTTAGAAAATGAACAACAAACTAATCCTAAAACAAGTAGAAAAAAAGAAATAACAAGGATTAAAGCAGAAATAAATGACATAGAGTACAAAAAAAAAAAAAAGAGAGAGAATAAATAAAACCAAAAGTAGGTTATTTGAGAAGATCAACAAGATTGACAAGCTCCTAGTTAGACTGACAAAACAAAAAGAGAGAAGAACCAAATAAACAAAATAATAAATGAGAGAGGTGACATTACTGTGGATCCTGAAGAAATTTAAAAAATTGTAAAAGGATACTATGAACAACTGTATGCCAACAAACTAGATAATGTAGAGGAAATGGACAATTTCCTGGAAACACATGAACAACCTAGACTGACCAGAGAAGAAATTGAGGACCTCAACAAACCAATCACAAGCATAGAAATCCAATCAGTCATCAAAAAGCTTCCCTCAAATAAATGCACATGGCCAGATGGCTTCACAGGGGAATTCTACCAAACTTTCCAAAAAGAACTGGCATCAATCTTACTTAAACTCTTTTAAAACATTGAAGAAAATTGAACACTACCTAACTAATTTTATAAAGCTAACATCACTCTAATACCAAAATCAGATAAAGATGATACAAGAAAGGAAAACTACAGGCCAATCTGTCTCATGAATACAGATGCAAAAATTCTCAACAAAATACTTGCAAATCAAATCCAAAGACACATTAAAAAAAAAATCATATGCCATGAGCAAGTAGGGTTCATCCAAGGCATGCAAGGATGGTTCAACATAAGAAAATCAATCAATATAATACAACACAGTAACACATCAAAGGGAAAAATCAAATGATCATCTCAATAGATGCTGAAAAGCATTCGACAAAATCCAGCATCCTTTTTTGATAAAGACTATTCAAAAGGTAGGAATTGAAGGAGACTTCCTCAATATGATAAAGGGCATGTATGAAAAACCCACAGCCAGCATAGTACTCAATGGCAAGAGCCTGAAAGCCTTCCCTCTAAGATCAGGAATGAGACAAGGATGCCTGCTGTCAACACCATTATTCAACATTGTGTTAGAAGTGCTAGCCAGAGCAATCTGGCAAGACAAAGAAATAAAATGCACCCAAATTGGAAAGGAAGAAGGAAGACTGTCATTATTTGCAGATGATATGATCTTATATCTGGAAAACCCCAAGAAATTGATGACACAGCTACTTGAGCTAATAAGCAAACTTAGCAAAGTGGCAGGACACAAGATTAATGCACATAAGTCAGTAATGTTCCTATATACCAGAAATGATGTAACTGAAGAGACACTCAAGAAAAAGATTCCATTCTCAATAGCAACTAAAAAAATCAAGTACCTAGGAATAAACTTGGCCACGGATGTAAAATACCTATACATAAAACACTACATATCTTTACTAAAAGAAATAGAAGGGGACCTAAAAATATGGGAAAATATTCTGTGTTCATGGATAGGAAGGCTCAATGTCATTAAGATGTGAGTTCTACCCAAACTCATCTACAGATGCAATGCAATTCCAACAACCTACTTTTCAGACTTGGAACAGCTAGTTCTGAAATTTATTTGGAGGGGAAAGATGCCTCGAATTGCTGAAAACATTCTAAAAAAGAAAAATGAAGTGCAAGGACTTAACACTCCCTGAGTTTGAAGCTTATTATAAAGCCACAGTTGCCAAAACAGCATGGTACTGGCACTAAGATAGACATATTGATAAATGGAATTGAATTGAGAATTTGGAGATAGACCCCCAGATCTATGGTCAACTGATCTTTGATAAGGCCTCCAAAACCATTGAACTGGGACATAACAGTCTCTTCAACAAATGGGGCTGGGAGAACTGGATACCTATACCCAATATAATGAAATAGAACCCCTACCTCACACCCTACACACAAATTAACTCAAAATGGATTAAAGACCTCAATATAAGAGGCAGTATCATAAATTTCCTAGAAGATAATGTAGGGAAACATCTTCAAGACCTTGTATTAGGAGGAGACCTTACACCCAAAGCACAAGTAACAAAAGAAAAAATAGATAAATGGGAACTCCTGAAACTTAAAATCTTCTGTACCTCAAAGGAATTTGTCAAAAAGGTGAAGAGGCAGCCAACTAAATGGGAAAAAAATTTGGAAACCATGTATCTGACAAAAGGCTGACACCTTGCATATATAAAGAAATCCTACAACTCATTGACAATAGTACAGACAGGACAGCCCAATTATAAAATGGGCAAAAGATATGAAAAGACAGTTCTCTGAAGAGGAAGTACAAATAGCCAAAAACACATGAAAAAATGTTCATCTTCACTAGTTATTAGGGAGATACAAATTAAGACCACAATAAGCTATCACCTCACACCAATTAGATTGCTGCCATTAAACAAACAGGAAACTACAAATGCTGGAGAGGATATGGAGAAGTTGGAAATCTTACTCACTGCTGGTGGGACTGTACAGTGGTACAGCCACTCTGGAAGACAGTCTGGCAGTTCCTTAGAAAACTAGATATAGAATTACCCTTTGATCCAGCAATTTCACTTCTTGGTATATACCCAGAAGATCTGAAAAAGCAGTGACACAAACAGGTATCTGCACACCAATGTTCATAGCAGCATTATTCAAAATTACCAAGAGATGGAAACAGTCCAAATGTCCTTCAACAGATGAGTGGATAAGCAAAATGTGGTATATTCACATGATGGAATTCTACACGGCAGTAAGAAGGAATGAGGTCGTGAAACATATGACAACATGGATGAATCTTGAAGACATAAAGCTGAGTGAAATAAACCAGGCACAAAAAGAGAGATATTGTATGTTACCACTAATGTGAACTCTGTGAAAAAATGTAAAATAAATTGTTTTTATTGTAGAATGTAGGGGACCTACTGATAGACAGCAAATAGTGAAGGGGGAGTGATAATCTGATACAGACATATAAGTTGTGGAGGGTAAACTTAATGTTATGGGAATGCTCAGGAGCAACTATAGTTCATTAATTTTTGGGGGGTATGGTAGGAACAAATTGACAGCAATGTAGCTATTTTAGGTTACTTGTTTTTCTTATTCCTTTGGTTATAGTTTATTTTCTTGGGGTAGGGTAGGAGCATGTTGGAAGTAATGTTGTTATTTTAGGTTATTTGTTTTTTCTTATCCCTTTGTTTTGGTCTTGTTTGAAATTTTCTTTAATTATTAAAAAAAATTTTTTTTTGATAAATAAAGTTAAAAAAAGATTCTCATATGCACTTCAAAAATTTGCATTCTGGAGTTATTGTGTGGCATGTTCCATAAATGTCAATTCATTGAAATTAATTGATAGACAGATCTGCTATATCCTTACTGATTTTTTTTTATTTGGCTAACTCCAGTGTTCTCTTGATCTACCAGTTACTGAGAAAGGGGTGTTGAAATCTCCAACTATGATTGTGCTTGTGTCTATTTCTCCCTCTAGTATAGTTAGTTTTTGGAACATGTACTTTGAAGTCCTGTTATTAAGTGCATATGCATTTAGAGTCATTACTTTTTTTTTTTAATCTTCATTTTATTGAGATATATTCACATACCATGCAGTCATACAAAACAAATCGTACATTCGATTGTGCGCAGTACCATTACATAGTTGTACATTCATCACCTAAATCAATCCCTGACACCTTCATTAGCACACACACAAAAATAACAAGAATAATAATTAAAGTGAAAAAAAGCAATTGAAGTAAAAAAAGAACACTGGGTACCTTTGTCTGTTTGTTTGTTTGTTTCCTTCCCCCATTTTTCTACTCATCCATCCATAAACTAGACAAAGGAGAGTGTGGTCCATATGGCTTTTCCAATCACATTGTTACCCCTCATAAGCTATATTTTTACACAATTGTCTTCCAGATTCATAGGTTCTGGGTTGTAGTTTGATAGCTTCAGGTATCTACTGCCAGCTACCCCAATTCATTAGAACCTATTGTTCTTATGCACAATATCGATAAGAGTGCCCACCAGAGTGACCTCTCAGCTCCTTTTGGAATCTCTCTGCCACTGAAGCTTATTTCATTTCCTTTCACATCCCCCTTTTGGTCAAGAAGATGTTCTCCGTCCCACGATGCCAGGTCTACATTCCTCCCCGGGAGTCATATTCCACGTTGCCAGGGAGATTTACTCCCCTGGGTGTCTGATCCCACGTAGCAGGGAGGGCAGTGATTTCACCTTTCAGGTTGGCTTAGCTAGAGAGAGAGGGCCACATCTGAGCAACAAAGAGGCATTCGGGAGGAGGCTCTTAGGCACAATTATAGGGAGGCCTAGCCTCTCCTTTTCAGCAACCATCTTCCCAAGGGTAAAACGCATGGTAGAGGGCTCAACCCATCAAACCACCAGTCCCCTATGTCCGTGGTCATGTTAGCAACCATCGAGGTGGGGTAGGCCAATAGCACTGCATTCTCCACAGGCTCCTCAAGGGGGCACTACTTATTTTTTTCCTTTTTTTTTTTTTTTTTTAACTTTCTCTTCTTTTTTAAATCAACTGTATGGGGAAAAAAAAAAAAAACCATACAATAAAGAACATTTCAAAGAGACCATAACAAGGGAGTAAGAAAAAGACAACTAATTTAAGATTAACTGCTTTACTTCCAACCTATTCCTACTTTACCCCAAGAAAGTTACCTAATATAGCAACATTTCTGTGAACTTGTTCCTACTATATCCATCAGAAATTAACAGACCATAGTCATTCCTGGGCATCCCCAGAACGTTAAAGAGTTTATCTGTTCTTCTTGGATTATTGTTCACCCTTCCTTAATTGCTCTCTATTGCTAGTTCCCCTACATTCTACATTATAAACCATTTGTTTTACATTTTTCAAAGTTCACATTAGTGGTAGCATATAATATTTCTCTTTTTGTGCCTGGCTTATTTTGCTCAGCATTATGTCTTCAAGGTTCATCCATGTTGTCGTATGTTTCATGAGATCGTTCCTTCTTACTGCCGTGTAGTATTCCATCATGTGTATATACCACATTTTATTTATCCACTAATCTGTTGAAGGACATTTGGGTTGTTTCCATCTCTTGGCAATTTTGAATAATGCTGCTATGAACATTGGCATGCAGATATCTGTTCATGTCACTGCTTTCTGATCTTCTGGGTATATACCAAGAAGTGCAATCGCTGGATTGAATGGTAACTCTATATCTAGTTTTCTAAGGAACTGCCAGACTGACTTCCAGAGTGGCTGAACCATTATACAGTCCCACCAATAGTGAATAGGAGTTCCAATTTCTCCACATCCCCTCCAACATTTGTAGTTTCCTGTTTGTTTAATGGCAGCCACTCTAATCGGTGTTAGATGGTATCTCATTGTGGTCTTAATTTGCATCTCTCTAATAGCTAGTGAAGCTGAACATTTTTTCATGTGTTTCTTGGCCATTTGTATTTCCTCTTCAGAGAACTGTCTTTTCATATCTTTTGCCCATTTTATAATTGGGCTGTCTGTACTATTGTCATTGAGTTGTAGGATATCTTTATGTATGCAGTATATCAGTCTTTTGTCAGATACATGGTTTCCAAAAATTTTTTCCCATTGAGTTTGCTGCCTCTTTACCTTTTTGAGAAATTCCTCTGAGGTGCAGAAACGTCTAAGCTTGAGGAGCTCCCATTTATCTATTTTTTTCTTTTGTTGCTTGTGCTTTGGGTATAAAGTCTAGGAAGTGGCCGCCTAATACAAGGTCTTGAAGATGTTTTCCTACATTATCTTCTAGGAGTTTTATGGTACTTTCTTTTATATTGAGATCTTTGGTCCATTTTGAATTAATTTTTGTGTAGGGGGTGAGGTAGGGGTCCTCTTTCATTCTTTTGGATATGGATATCCAACTCTCCCAGCCCCATTTGTTGAAAAGACCATTATGACTCAGTTCAGTGACTTTGGGGGCCTTATCAAAGATCAGTCGGCCATAGATCTGAGGGTCTATCTCCGAATTCTCAATTCGATTCCATTGATCTATATGTCTATCTTTGTGCCAGTACCATGCTGTTTTGACAACTGTTGCTTTATAATAAGCTTCAAAGTCAGGGAGTGTAAGTCCTCCCACTTCGTTTTTCTTTTTTAGAGTGTCTTTAGCAATTCGAGGCATCTTCCCTTTCCAAATAAATTTGATAACTAGCTTTTCCAAGTCTGCAAAGTAGGTTGTTGGAATTTTGACTGGGATTGCATTGAATCTGTAGATGAGTTTGGGTAGAATTGACATCTTAATGACATTTAGCCTTCCTATCCATGAACATGGAATATTTTTCCATCTTTTAAGGTCCCCTTCTATTTCTTTTAGTAGAGTTATGTAGTTTTCTTTGTATAGGTCTTTTACATCTTTGGTTAAGTTTATTCCTAGGTACTTGATTTTTTTAGTTGCTATTGAAAATGGTATCTTTTTCTTGAGTGTCTCTTCAATTTGTTCATTTCTAGCATATAGAAACATTACTGACTTATGTGCATTAATCTTGTATCCCGCTACTTTGCTAAATTTGTTTATTAGCTCTAGTAGCTGTATCGTCGATTTCTCAGGGTTTTCTAGATATAAGATCATATCATCTGCAAACAATGACAGTTTTACTTCTTCTTTTCCAATTTGGATGCCTTTTATTTCTTTGTCTTACCGGATTGCCCTGGCTAGCACTTTCAGCACAATGTTGAATAACAGTGGTGACAGCGGGCATCCTTGTCTTGTTCCTGATCTTAGAGGGAAGGCTTTCAGTCTCTCACCATTGAGTACTATGCTGGCTGTGGGTTTTTCATATATGCTCTTTATCATATTGAGGAAGTTTCCTTCAATTCCTACCTTTTGAAGTGTTTTTATCAAAAACGGATGTTGGATTTTGTCAAATGATTTTTCAGCATCTATTGAGATGATCATTTGATTTTTCCCTTTCGAATTTTTAATGTGTTGTAATACATTGATTGATTTTCTTATGTTGAACCATCCTTGCATGCCTGGAATGAACCCCACTTGGTCATGGTGTATGATTTTTTTAATGTGTCTTCGGATTCGATTTGCAAGTATTTTGTTGAGGATTTTTGCATCTATATTCATTAGGGAGATTGGCTGGTAGTTTTCCTTTTTTGTAGCATCTTTGCTTGGTTTTGGTATTAGATTGATGTTAGCTTTGTAAAATGAGTTAGGTAGTGTTCCATTTTCTTCAGTGTTTTGAAAGAGTTTGAGTAAGATTGGTGTCAGTTCTTTCTGGAAAGTTTGGTAGAATTCCCCTGTGAAGCCATCTGGCCCTGGGCATTTATTTGTGGGAAGATTTTTGATGACTGATTGGATCTCTTTGCTTGTGATGGGTTGATTGAGGTCTTCTATTTCTTCTCCGGTCAGTCTAGGTTGTTCATATGTTTCCAGGAAATTGTCCATTTCCTCTACATTATCCAGTTTGTTGCCATACAGTTGTTCATAGTATCCTCTTATAATTTTTTTAATTTCTTCAGGATCTGCAGTTATGTCACCTTTTTCATTCATTATTTTGTTTATATGGGTCTTCTCTCTTTTTGATTTTGTTAGTCTAGCTAGGGGCTTGTCAATCTTGTTGATCTTCTCAAAGAACCAACTTTTGGTGATATTTATCCTCTCTATTGTTTTTTGTTCTCTATGTCATTTATTTCTGCTTTAATCCTTGTTATTTCTTTTCTTCTACTTGGTTAATATTGGTTTGCTGTTCATTTTCTAGCTTTTTCAGTTGATCCATTAGTTCTTTGATTTTGGCTCTTTCTTCCTTTTTAATATATGCATTTAGTGCTATAAATTTCCCCCTCAGTACTGCTTTTGCTGTATCCCATAGGTTTTGGTATGTTCTCATTTTCATTCGTCTCTATATATTTAGCAATTTCTCTTGCTATTTCTTCTTTAACCCACTGATTGTTTAGGAGTGTGTTGTTTAACCTCCAGGTATTTGTGAATTTTCTAAGTCTCTGATGGTTATTGACTTCTAATTGTATTCCATTGTGGTCAGAGAATGTGCTTTGAATAATTTCAATCTTTTTAAATTTATTGAGGCTTGTTTTATGTCCCAGCATATGATCTATTCTGGAGAAAGTTCCGTGAGCATTAGAAAAGTATGTGAATCCTGGTGATTTGGGATGTAATGTTCTGTATATGTCTGTTAAATCTAATTCATTTATCAGATTGCTTAGGTTTTCAATTTCCTTATTGGTCTTCTGTCTGGTTGATCTATCTATGGGAGAGGGTGATTTGTTGAAGTCTCCCACAATTATTGTGGAAACATCAATTGCTTCCTTTAGTTTTGCCAGTGTTTCTCTCATGTATTTTGTGGCACCTTGATTGGGTGCATAAGCATTTATAATTGTTATTTCTTCTTGTTGAATTGCCCCTTTTATTAGTATGTAGTGGCCTTCTTTGTCTCTCAAAACATCCCTGCATTTGAAGTCTATTTTATGTGAGATTAATATTGCTATACCTGCTTTCTTTTGGCTGTAGCTTGCATGAAATATTTTTTTCCATCCTTTCACTTTCAATTTCTTTGTGTCCCTGTGTCTAAGATGAGTCTCTTGTATGCAACATATTGATGGTTCATTTTTTTTGATCAATTCTGCGAAGCCATATCTTTTAATTGGGGAGTTTAATCCATTTACATTCAACGTTATAACCGTGAAGGCATTTCTTGAATCAGCCATCTTATCCTTTGGTTTATGTTTGTTATATATATATTTTCCCATCTCTCTATTAATATCCTTTATTGTACCCATACCGAATCTCTTTAGTACTGAACCTTTCTCCAAGTCTCTCTGTCTTTTCTTTGTTTCTCTGTCTGTAGGGCTCCCTTTAGTATCTCCAGTAGGGCAGGTCTCTTGTTAGCAAATTCTCTCAGCATTTGTTTGTCTGTGAAAAATTTAAGCTCTCCCTCAAATTTGAAGGAGAGCTTTGCTGGATAAAATATTCTTGGTTGGAAATTTTTCTCACTCAGGATTTTAAATATATCGTGCCACTGCCTTCTCGCCTCCATGGTGGCTGCTGAGTAGTAGCTACTTAGTCTTATGCTGTTTCCTTTGTATGTGGTGAATTGCTTTTCTCTTGCTGCTTTCAGAACTTGCTCCTTCTCTTCCATGTTTGACAGTGTGATCAGAATATGTCTCCGAGTGGGTTTATTTGGATTTATTCTATTTGGAGTTCGCTGAGCATTTATGATTTGTGTGTTTATGTTGTTTAGAAGATTTGGGAAGTTTTCCCCAATAATTTCTTTGAATACTCTTCCTAGACCTTTACCCTTTTCTTCCCCTTCTGGAACACCAATGAATCTTATATTCCGACGTTTTATATTATCTATCATATCCCTGAGATCCGTTTTGATTTTTTCAATTTTTTTCCCCATTCTTTCTTTTATGCTTTCATTCTCCATTCTGTCATCTTCTAGGTCACTGATTCGTTGTTCAACTTCCTCTAGTCTTGTACTATGAGTGTCCAGAATCTTTTTAATTTGGTCAACAGTTTCTTTAACTTCCATAAGATCATCTATTTTTTAATTTAGTCTTGCAATGTCTTCTTTATTCTCTTCTAGGTTCTTCTTGATATCCTTTGTATCCCATACTATGGTCTCATTGTTCATCTTTAGTTCTTTGAGTAGCTGCTCTAGGTGCTGTGTCTCTTCCGACCTTTTGATTTGGATGCTTGGGCTTGGGTTATCCATATTGTCTGTTTTTTTCATACGCTTTATAATTTTCTGTTGTTTTTGGCCTCTTGGCATTTGCTGAACTTGATAGGGTTCTTTTAGGATTTGTAGACTGATTGAAGTCCTTATCTCTAATTTATCAGATCTACAGCTTTGTGGAGTACACTTTCTCTGACTAACCAGCAGGTGGCGTCCACAAGCCACCTGTTCTCCACAAGCCAGTTCTCCCCTGCTTTGCCTTTGTGGTGAGTGGTGGAGTGAGTCTTGTGGGGTCCAATTGGTGTACCAAGCTTGCATGTGTAGTTGGTGTTGCCCGCCCTGTATATGGGGTGTGTTTCTGGGCAGTCAGGGAGGAGGGGTGGCTCTAACAATCAAATCTCCCTGGTGATCCTGGAGTTTTAAAGCTGCTGCAATAGTCGAATCCTTCAGTTCAGTCCTGCCACAGTTTGTCTCTGCCACTGACCCACAAGTCCTTGGTATTGGCGTATGGCTCCTGAGACTTGCAAGTGGGTCCCTCTTCCAGGCTGTGCACCCCCTGGTCCTCTGTTGAGGGATGACTGTGCTGTGCTACAGGTGAGTGCCATCCCCCCAGGGTGGTTCTGGGCTGCTGGGCTGTGTAGGGAGGCTCCCAGTCTGCTCAAATGATGGCTGAATGGGGCTTTGTTAATTCACACTGCTCCACCTTCCCAACTCTGGGACAACCAGCTCAGGGTGCAGGGAAGGCTAATGCCCATGCCCAGTTTTGTGGTGTGTGCCTGTTATTTGAAGCACTTCCATCACACTTGGTTGTCTGGGGCAGCTCTGGGCTACGGAGCTGGCGACGGGCAGGAGTGTTTCCTGTCCACCAGGATGATGGCTGTCAGCGGACACCCCCCTTTTCTTGCGAAGTTGTGGTGTTTAGTGAATTTTCTCAGCCACTGGATTATTGCCTTTTGTCTCAGAGCTCTCTTAGTTCTGCTCTTGTCTTGACCTGCCCAAATTGCAAGTCTTTGAAGCTTTCTGTTTTGGGCTTCTTAGAGTAATTGTTTTAGAAAAAGAAAAAAGGATTAAAAAAAAAAAAAGGGCCCTCCTCACAGGTCTAATGGGTTATTGAAATGCTAAGAGACAAAGCAATTAGGGCCATTAAGGAAAGGTCCACAGGGCAGAGAGATCAGCTTTTCTTCGGGATTTGCATATGAGCCTCAGGGCCTGAGCTCTGCCCTTCCCCTTTCTATGTTCACCAGAACTCCAAAAATCCTCCGCTTTTATTTTGGAGTTTTTCATGCTGTTTTTTTCTATGTCCGTCTCCTCTCTGCTGGGCTGGCTGGCTGCTCTCAGATTCTCTGGTGTCTGGTCTCAGTCTATCTATGGTTGGAGTTTGGATCAGTAGAATGAGTTTCTGATAAGGGCTGCCACTGCAGTTCTCCCTTCTCCTTCCCGGAGCTGACAGCCCCTCCTCCCAGGGGACTGAGCCTGGCAGGGAGGGGTGCAAGTCCCCTGGCCACAAAAACTTACAGATTTCCCTGATCTCAGCAGTTCCATGTTTTCATGAGTGTTGTATGAAGTATGCCCAAAGTCAGATTGCTCTGTGGTTTCCAGTCCACGCAGTTCCTGGCTTTCTACCTACTTTCCTGGAGGAGTAACTAAAACATACAGCTTGAGTCATTACTTTTTGACAAATTGATCCTTTTTTCACTCAAAAACATCTCTATTTCTGGTAACATTCTTGTCATTGTCTATTGTGTCTGATGCCACACCAGCTTTTTCAATTCTTTTATTTCAATCTGTAGCTGTCTTTATCTATTTATTTATTTTTTAAATATGGGCACACTGTACTTAAAGTTTATATCGCATGATATAGGTAGACATTGCTTTTCTATCCTGTCTGAAAATCTCTGCTTTTTACATGGGTACCTTTATGTTTAGTGCGATTATTTACACTGTTGGTTTTAATTGTATCATCTTGGTATTTGTTTTCATTTGTCCCCTCTGATCTTACTCTGTTTCTCTTTCTTGGTCTTCTGTTCAATTAATAAAATATTTTATAGAGTTCCTTTTTATTTCTTTAATTGTCTATTTTTATTACATTTTAGTACATGTTCTAGAGAAGACAATATTTATCTTTGACTTATCACATTCCGCTTTTGAATTCTACCTTGCAAACAATGTAAGAACCTCACAACAGAATTTCTAATGACCCTTCTCTCCTTTGTGCTCTTTTTCTCTTGTCATATATTTTACTTTTTAATATATGTTATAACTCCAAATTCATTATTATTCATTTTGCTTTAAATTGTCTAGTATTTAAAGGATTTAAAATATATGCATACACTATATATATATATATATATATATATCAGAATTACCCTTAACTTTTTGATGGTCTTGACTTTTTCCTTGAAGATACAGGTCTCTATCTTTCATTATTTTCTCTTATACTAAAAAAATTTCAATTAAGATTTCTAGTAAGGCAGGTTTACTGGGACAAATTACCTTGACTGTTGTCTACCTGAAAATATCTTTATTCTGCCTTCATTTCTGGGAGATATATTTTCTGGATACTACATTCTCTTTTTGTTTTCAGTACTGCAAATATGTCCTTCCATTGCCTTCCGGCATCCATTTTCTTTTTTGACAAGAGGTCAGCCATCATTCTTACTATTCTTTTCTCTTGTTTCTAATGTGTCTTTTTTCCTGTTTGCTCTTAAGGTTTTCTCTTTTTCTTTTGTTTCTAAAAGTTTTCCTATGTTCTGCCTACATGTGGATTTCTTTGTATTTATCTTACTTGAGATTCAGTGAGCTTCTTGGATCTGTGGGTAGATATATTTGATTAATTTTGGAAAATTCTAAGTTATTATTTCCTTAAAATAATTCATTTGCCCCACTCTCTCTCTCTCTATTCTCTTTCTGAATTTCCAGTTTTACATATTTTAGCAGATTTGAATCTTTGATTTTTTTATTCAGTTAACATTTTTTTCTCTCAAATCCACAAATCCTTCCTTCTGCTGTTTTCAGTATGTCCATTAAATAGATTTTTCACTTATATTGTCCTACCATATCTACTTGGTCTTTTTTTTTTTTTTTTGTATTGTTTTACAATTCTTTTGAAATGTTCAATCTCTCCCTGAATAAATTTTCAGTAGATTCTTTAACACACTTATCAGAGTTATTTTGAAGTTCTTTTCTGCTACCTCCAATATCTAGGACATTTATCAGCCTGTTTACACTGACTGCCTTTTCTCTTTCCTATTGGTCACTTTTTTTTTTTTTTTTTTGGCTTGTCTATATGTCTTATAATTTTTATGTTATGGCAGTGGTTTTGTGTTAAGAATAGCAGAGATTACTGGTAAGGGTCATTCCCTTTCCTTTGTCAGGCTGCTAGGATGGTGGCTGAGTCTATCTAACTTATGGTTGAGCAGAACATGAGCTTTAAGACAGATTTAATTAGATTCAGTTTACCACCAATTTCAAATACTTTTTGAGCAGGATCACACTTTCCTTTCAGCAGTACTTGAGATATAAGCACCAATAATTCTCTGGAGATACTTCTGTGGTTTAAAACTCAAACTTCAGCTTTTTTAATTACTGAGGAGTTCTTTTTGCTCTCCAGACCTGCCTTGGCTTTCTGAACCTCAAGAAATCTACTGTCCTGTGCCCAGCCTTCACTGGGCTACTCTCTTATAATCAGGGAGAGACCCAGTGAAAACCCTGTGTATCTCAGGGAAATCCCACCACCTCTGCCAACAGTCTTTGGGCTCCTATGCTTTGTGCTTTGGTGAAGACTCTGTGTACCTGAGGGTAGATCTCTTTCAGGTCTCTTTTCTTGCCCCCACATTTAACTTGCTGTCCCCATGTACTTAGTGAAGGCCTTGTGGAACAGAGTTGGTAGATGGGGCTCCTTGGGATGGTAATTTGACACACCAACTCATGTGTGGTTATTAATAATTTGCTAAAACTTGGCCTTGTTTCTCCTTACCTCCATCTATGGCAGATTTCTTCTTTCACTATTTTTCCAATAATGTAAGTGACTATGTGATTCTTTCTTAGGAAGAACTCATCCAGTTTAAAATTTAATTCTCTTAAGCTTTAAAGAAATCATTAACTCTCTGATATGTTTAAATACTCTGATTTTGTATCTTTAGCTGTTTTGCTTTGGTTTCAGGATGGGAATGATGATTAAATTAGTTTCTTATTGTTGCTGTACAAATTACCACAAACTTAGTGTATTAGAAAATACAGATTTGTTATCTTACAGCAATGGAGGTTAGAAGTCTGAAGTGAGTCTTATGGGGCTAAAATTACAGTGTTGATAGGGGTGCATTCCTTCTGGAAGTTTTATGGGAGAATCTGTTTCCTTGCCTTTTTCAGCCTCTCTAGAGGCCCTGATAGGCTACCTGAATTTTTTTGGCCCATGGTCCCCTCATCCATCTTCAAAGTACATCACTCCAGCCTTTGCTTCTTTAGTCACATCTCCTACCTTCTGACTATGACCCTTCTACTTACCTCTTACAAGGACCCTTGTGATTAAATTGGGCCCATTCAGAGAATAGAGGAAAATCTTCCCATTTCAAGATCCTTAACTTACTTATAAGTCCTTTTGCTATGTAAGGCAATTAAGTCACAAGTTTTGGTGGTCAGGATGTGGCTATTCTGGGGGGGACCATTATTTAGTCTATATCAATGGTATATGATTGTAATCTCCTATTTCCTAACAGAGACTGGAGATCTGGACATCATTTAAAAAAGTTCTATTTCTATCTTTCACAAAAATGTCTTTTTTGGGTAGTGCAATAAAACAAATACTTCATCATAGCTTACAGTTAATTTTCTTCTTTTCCATAGTGAAGTACAGAAGGGGCAGTAGCTCAAAGTTGCATGCACCCAGAAAAACATGTTCTTAAATTTAATCCATTCCTTTGGGTATGAACCCATTGTAAGTAGGGACGTTTTGGTGAGATTACTTCAGGTAAGGTGTGTCCCAGCCCAATAAGGATGGGTCCTAATCCTATTACTGGAGTCTTTTATAAGCAGAATGAAATTCAGACACAGAGAAAGCATGGGAAGCAAGAAGCTGAAATTCAATGGAACACAGAAGAGAATGGAGAGGTTAGGAGAGGTTGCCATGTGCCTTGCCATGTGACAGAGGAAACAAGGTCCAAGGACTGCTGGCAGTCTGCCCCAGAACACCAGTATTTGGAAAAAAAGCATCACTTTGATGCCACCTTGATTTGGACTTTTCTTAGCCTCAAATCTGTGAACTAATCAATTCCCATTGTTTCAGCCAATCCATTGCATGGTATTTGCTTGAACAGTCAAGGAATCAAAAACAGAAGGGACTATTATTTAGTAGAAAGAGCACAGGCCTGAGAACCAGATAGACTGTTGCTCTCAGGCTTGGCTACATTGGTATTATTACTTCAATTCTTTAACCCTCTATTGGCTCAAAGGGGATTATTATCCTTTGCAGAGTGGTTGTGATGATTCCATTCAATGCTGTAGGTAAAGATCTGATTACTAATAACATGGTAGAGACTGAATAAGTAAATTTTCATTAACTTTCATTTATTTCTTCTTTCCTTAATACATCGAAATATAAGAAAGACAATAGAAAATTTAAACAGCAAAAACGTAATGGCAACACTATCCAGTTTGAGAGTTTCTCTTTGGAACATTTATCTACAATTGCTTGTGGGCTTTAGCTTGAAGGAATTGAGGTGTATCTTATTGATAGTCAAACACATAAAGGTTCAAAGATTTATAAGCCATCTGATTCCCATCCTGATTGCTTTGCCTGCTCTCCTGAGATCTCTGACAAGCCAGTTCAGGCCCAATATCCCTACAGGGTAGAAATATGTTCTTGTACCTCATTCTTCTGACCTTTACTTATTTCCATGGTAATTGGCTCAAGAAGAAATGCAACCCCTTTCCCCCCCCAAAAAAAAATTTGTGTTATTGTCATCAGAGTAACTTGGCCATGGCTGAGAGGGTAATATCAGAAATTCTATAAGCAAATCTTCCCTTCATGGGCAGTTTTACCCCTAATGAGTACCTACTCAGCACAATTAGTTATTTCAGTACCCTATATTTTACAACTATTCATATGTGGTTTATAAATAGCTGGCATAGGAAAGTGGTTTTGGCTTAATAATGCCCTCTATTTTAGATGACGCAAAGTACCCTGTTATTGCTAAGAAAATAAATAACATTATACCTCATATAAAATGCTGATCCAGTCCATTATTATTAGTTCATCCTATGGGATAGGGTTGAGACAATGTGACATCTAAGTAAAAGCAGGAGTGGTAATTATACTTTAAGGTGTTCCATAATTAAAATAAAACCTTTATGAAAGAGAGTATTTTCTCTAGTTAGTTTACTACATCTCTTACAAGACTCTGCTATGAACATTTTTACATTTATAGTAATAAAAAAGCTGTATGAAAATATTGTGTAGCATCAATTTCTGAGCACAATTGAAATTGGCATGCTGCTTTTACTTTCTTTTTTTTTCCTAAACAAAGTCCATACACAGGAGCACAGCACTTCCAGCCACTCATTTATCGTGATGGGCAGGCTGCAAAACATAGATATAGCAATCTGCTTGGCTGATTCCTGCTACCCATAGGGAATCATGGAACAGGTCTCAGCAGGTTGAAGGCTGTGCACCCACGCACTGCAGAAGTCTGTGATTACAGCAGGTAGGTGGCTTGGGTATCAGAGAACTTCAAAGAGGTGGGAGTCCAGCATAATGTGATGTGTGATTTATTGGAGTTTGTGGGGACACACACTATAATTGTATGCTTGGTGTAATGTCTGATTGTTGTGTCTTTCATACCCTCTGGGGTCCAGCCCCCCGTGTAAGTGATAACCCACTGGAGCTTTTGTTGTGAGTGCATTTGAAACATAGGAAATGAATAGCAACTGATTAATTGAAGCAGGCTGCATTTTTGGAAAACAAATCAAAGTGATTTGAATGAATCACAATTTATTACATAATACATTTTGAGGGCACAAGTTACCTTTTTAAAACCTAAGACACATATATACACGATGGAACAAACAAAAATATAATAACCTGGGCTATAACTACATAATTCACATTGAATACTGGATGCCAAAACTGATGTGAAACAAATGATTTTCCAATAAACTACTCAGGCAGAGCCATATCTGTTCTAAAACTTCAATTGAATGTTATTTATAATACCAATAATTCTTCACTATTGTTAGCCATGAGATGATGGAACAATTCATTTTGCATATTAGTTTGGGGGTTTGTGTAATCCCAAGTTGGGAACTATCTGTAGTCATGTCTCAGAAGATGTAGTAAATAAATAGTAAGTCTAAGAGAAGTACTTAGATGGAGAAAATGTTCAGGTCTGAATCATTTTTGCCTTTTCTGGTTTGGGAAAAAAACTTAACCTAGTAAAAATACAGTTGTCAGCATAAAACGCAAATAGCATCATCATGATAATATCTTTTATGGATTTAATATTTATAATAGTTTTTAAGAATAATATTCCTTTATTATTTTTTCTTTATTATTTGTATTATTAAAAACAAGACTATACAAATACTAAAACAAAAAAAAAAACAAATTTCAGCATTCAGTGAAACCACTTTTAATGTTTTGGTATTTTTTCTTTTAGATTTGGTCTTAAGCATATAATACATATATACATACATACATAAATGACAATATTCTTTGGCAAATATATAAAATACATAAAGGCATATTACATAATAAGATTATAAAATACAAGCTGCTTTACGATCTACGTTTTTACATAACAAAACAGCAAATATTTTTCTATGTCAATAAATGTTTATTACATTATCATGGAATACCAAGCACCTATCATCATAATTTTGTTTTCACAATAGTAAACAAAATATTAAAGAACAACTTTATGCATGAATCTATCCATATCTGTTTGATGGTATTGTTGAGATAAATTCCTAGAAATGCAATTACTGAATTCATGTGTATGCAAATTTTGAAGGCTTTGCTACACACTGCAAAATCACCTTCATTAAACTTTTATCATAAACCAAACCCAATTTTCTGAAGTCTCCCATGAGCCCTAACTACAAATGTAAATATTCTTCCATAATATGTTGTATACTTTCCTTCCTTTTCTTTCCTCCTTCCTATTTCTTTTCTCCTTCCTTCCTCCTCTTCCTTTAGACAGATGGGGAGAAAACACTTTATTTTTCTTAAGTGTATAAGCTTCCCTCACTTGACAGAAACTTACTTAATTGAATGATTAATTTAAATAATTTCTCACCTGGGCCTTAATCCATGCCCCTTTAGAATCTTAGTGTACCATGTTGTCATTTCCGTGCCTGTCATCTTGTTCCTTTGAAACTGTTCATTTAGGACATTTTCCTAAGGGCAATCAATGAATTGCCCTTAAACATTATTTCATTTATTTTAAAAGGAAACGAATACCCTGGAAAACTCCTGATCCCAGTTTTGATTACTGGATGTCTATGGATATTGCCAATATAAGTTGGGAACAGAATGATCTATGGACTTTCTCTCTCAACTCACTAGTTCTTGCCAGCTACAGTTTGGCAACCAGGTAAGTTCCATTAGGCACTTCCCACCAAATACTGGCTTGAGCATTCATCAAAGCTTTTAGCCCCTAAATTTTCGTGTGTGTCTTTTATCCCTTCTTACAAGTATATACTAATTTTTTTTTTAAATACAGAATTAGATTTGAAAGGAAACCAAATATTTAGAAAAAATAGGAAGGGACAGAAATAATTCTCCTGAATGAAAAGTTAGAATTTAGGCTAATGAATTAAAAATCTCAGCGATTTTTTTCTCCAGATATTATATAAACTACAATATCATATTGATGAATTACTTTTTTTATTCTTGTTTGTTTTAATGATATCACAATAATCCAAAATAAGCACAGTAACACTGATGACTGTTCTATGTTTCCAGCATTGATGCGTTATAGTAAAATGATGTTTGTCTTAAATGTGTGATTTCAAATGTTTTTATGCATGCAATTCTTACATACATTCATAATGATTGGTTATATACTTTTTAGCTAAATGTATAGACACATTAGGAAAATAATTTGCATTTAACTAGGGTGGCCCAAAGCAAAATTGTGAAGTAAGAGGGATTGATCTTTGGTAGGTATCATCCTAATTCCGGTGTCCTCATTTATTCATTTTTCCATTTATCATTTAAAAATTGTTGAACATACATGATAGTCAAGTCATTGTAGTAGGGATAAAAGAATAAGGTAATTTCCTTGATCTTGAAACAATCTCAGCCAGGAACACTGAGGGAAAACTGACATAGGTCAAAGAGACTTCCAAGGAGGAAGAAACAATTTGAACAAAGATTGAATGTAAGAGAGAATATGATACTTTTGCAGAATTTCCAGGATTCATTTTCAGTTCTTTTAACCCTTCATTGAACCTACTAACCCTATGTGCTCTAGGCTATGAATATCTGGGGACCCCAATTTGCGTGGGTTCCCCTTAAGCAGTGAACAAGGTTCAGAACATTTCTTTTTTCGTCTTCCTCTTCACGAAAATTCTCTCCATTGTGCCTATTCTTTGAAAGACACTAACACTGTGGTGTGAATGTTTGCCATTGACTTATAGGATATTTCACATTATCTTTCTTGGGGAAAACCATATAGGAAAAGTGGGGCAGTGATTAATGGAACAAACTTCTCATGGTGGAATATCAGGAAACAGCAGCCAGCTTGCCCTGAAGATATTTGGGGGCCTTTCAAATTACTCCTCATTGGCAGCCATTTACTTTGACCACAAATAAGGTCAACCTTGTATTTAAAGGACAGTCTGATTAATAGAAAACTTCACTGAACAAAAAAAGTTGTTTGATTTTGTGTAACACCTGTGCCATACACAAGGATTTGTTGTACTATCATTCACATGTCTCGGTAATACCATTGCTTCTTCTTTGATTGCTACGTACAGGAACCAACACCAGCTTTGGTGGTTACCTGTACAGCACATATCCTGAGACGCACTTATGACAGTTCGAAACAATAGGGTAACGGCTGGAGTCGATAAATGCTGAGATTCCTGTCCCGGGAAAACATCGCGGGCTGGTTGGAATGTGTCTTTCTGGTACCACACCTATGAGTTTAGATGCCTCCAATTGTAGGTTATAGGGTCTGGCACTACAGAGCTCCTGGTTTTGGCTTGTTTTGCACATTATTGGGGATAAGACCTGTTGGTGCCAGTTCCATCTTTTTCCATTAGATCCTCATTAATAAAACTCCAGATGCTCATTATTCATCACTCGTAACATACTAGATGGCAGTTAATTCACCGAAAGTTTTCACATTTGACAACTTCCTCATCCGTGTTAATTGGGTAACTCCGAAGTTCCCATCAATCATGGCATCTCGGCTTTTGGCTCTTCTGAAAGAATCCATTTGTTAGACATATATTATACACTAGATGTACAGAGGCAAAATTAAGTGTAGGATCCAATTTCAACTATGACTCATGTCTGCTTTGACTGAAGTGGAGGGCAAAACTTGGCGCCTCAACGATTTCTTCCCCCAAAGAGGAAAATAAAGCTAACGGCATTACCTTTACCACAGATCACCTTACTCAAAACACCACTGATTGATAGTGCCATGAGAAAAGATTTATGTTCCAGGAGACTTTCAAAGAAAGTTTGCTGTAGGGAGCTTTGTAAGAGAAAGGCATGAAATGGACTGAGAATCTGGAGAATTGAGTTCTAGTCTGGTAATTGAAGTACACCATGATTTGTTCCTTTTGTTTCACATCTGAAAGACCAAACAGTTAGAATTGATGCTTTCTTTGGTACATTGCATCTCTTTAATGCTATCAGAGAATGTTGAGGGGAATTCTTGAGGTTTGGGGAGTGTTATATTTATTTCTCTGCCTCACTACAGCTATTTCCCGTTTCCATGCACCTATACTCTCCCTTTTAAAGAAATGCATTGTTCCTTTATTCAAAGCGACTGATTTCTCATTCTAACTTCAGTTATTAAATTCATGCTCTCTTTCTCTATCACTATGAAATAATAAGTGGTGGGGACTTGAAAGAAGTATGGACAATGGTGGTGTGCATTTTGCTTTTTTTTCTATTGTTATCCTCAGGAATATTTACAGTTTAGATACAGTGTATTTTGTTTCAATAAAAGAGAAACACAGTAGAGGACATCCTCAGGCCATTGCCTTTGTGCACAGTGACGGGTGAGCCATCTTAGCCCATTGTGATTGGGCTGTAACCTTAGCAGTGTCTGCTCACTGGGCTGTATTAGCAGCCATCCTACTGGTTAGTGTATCTTCAGGGTCAAGTAAATATGCGATTTCCACAACCCCCAAATTCTCCTTATGCCAACATGCTGCCAGGATACTAAGTAGGTCACAGTAGGACCCAGATAATAATTCATTTCAGGTTTCCAGGTTGCTAAGAGCCCCAGCGGTTTCCCTGTGCATGGCCCACATTCTCCTCAATCTTGCTCGGCAATTTCCCTTCTGAGGTCTTGCTCCCAGATCTGCATATATTTACATGTTTTAGCCTGTAAGCTTTTTAGCTACAAATTATATAAAATAGAGGTCAGCCCTCTGCCAATGTAATTTTCCTTTTGCCCCATTTTCTTATTCTAAAAAATAAATAAAAATATGAATAGGGAGAATAAGAAGAATGAAGACATTCTACAGAGAACTTTTAACTATGACACTTAAGGTAACTATTGTTTTAATACTGCCATCCAGATAATAGTATTCTGACTCCAACTTTCAGGTACTTTGCCCCAAGCTGGTGTATACCTACTGTACACAGAGGGAAAATAGTGCTACTCAAAGGTTAAATGATGTATGTTTTTTCTCAGTGAGGTGGATCTCAAGATAATATAAAGATTTGGAAATTTTTTATGGACACTCTTAATTAAATCACTGATTGTACCATCTGGGTTGCTGATGCTGTTTTCAGCTTGGTTTTGTTAGTAAAGCTATGGCTTATGAAAATCAGCTGGTTAGGTCTTCCTGATTTTAAGGTCATTGTGATTTTAACCCTCAAATCATGTTAATCATGTTTCTAGGGTGATTTTTTTTCTTCTGAGCTTGTGTTTAGTTTCATATTTTCATCTATCAATTCTAATTTTAAGTGTTAAGTTCTTTAAATCTCCTTTGAGGAATTTTACTCTCCTTCAAGAGTAAGTACTGTGAAATATCTCTCAAAATTTCCAGATACTTCCAGTGTTGTTTCTTTTTAAAACATGCTATCAAAACATGGTCCATGGGTTGGAAATGGTGAAGAAATACTACTAATTTATAAACCAAGTAAAATTTCATGTACACTTGTGCTGTTAGTCCACATGGCATATTTGTATGAATTAGAGGAGTCCTCTCTTTTCTCAAGGTATTTTCCTGCTCTCTGCCAGAAAAATAGTGCTTATAAATAAAGAAAGCATGTTGACTATGAATGTTTCCTCTTGGACCTGGCCAGTACTGTTCTATGTGGTAGATACAAAAAGTCTTTAACACTACCTAAACCTTGTTGCTCTAACCATGGTTGTATACTTTTAACAAAGGAATACCATCTTCATAGATTGGCTGTGGCTGCTGACACTTGAAACTCAACTTGAAGTTCTACAGGAGATAGTACTTCACCAATGATCAAAATCATTTTTAGCTAGGTCAAGAAAAACTGCTCCTTCTCTTAGGATTGTAATGTAAAACACCTTTATCCACTGAAAAGCAGCAGAGACATGAAACCAATCTTTTCTGAAGAGATTGCCTGCAGAAAAAACAAAACCCTGACGTTAAGTAGAGAAGTCTGTCACATAAATCATGCACTAGCGTGCATGATATGGGGCACATTATAATCTGTGTATGTGCAGTATTTAAAAATACATCTGAAGATTAATAAATCAACCATGTGTAATGACATATGGATATCAGAAAAATGGTTCTCTGTGAACTGCTAAAATCTGCAGAGTAGAATATTAGTGTATTTCCAAGGCTTGATTCACTTGCTACTTCCAAAATCTAAACAATGGATCAAAAGTTTACCTGGATTAATGGTTTAACACAACCATTCCATTAAATCTCAGAAGCCTATAATGGGCATCAAGCTTATCATCTAGATACAGTACCCTGATGGCTATATCCTATTAAATGTTTGTACCTTTAGTTGGGGCTTTCTGGTCAAAGTATAAAACTGGCACTCTATTGCCAAGGCTAGAGATTAAATCTAAAGTTTTAGCAAGGACTACAAAATGCAAACGTACTGTGTAGGTCTTCACTGGTATAAGTGTGTGGGTGTGGGACCTGGACTCTCTCCTGAGCAAGGGTCTTCAGAAGCTGCCCCATGGCTCTGGTAAAGGAGCAGAGGGGAACTAATGTTTGTGTCTTAGGTGAAAACATCCTCAGGGATAGATGGAGAGCTCTAGAACTGGATCTGAAGAGTCTGCCATAGGGAAGAGATGAGAAGAGGATGGGTTCCAGAGGCAGAGCCTAGAGAAATTTAAACGATTTATAGGCAGTGTGTCTAACTTTTCAGATACTTACCTCTTCAACTCTGTTTCCTGTAACTCCCACATTTACTATATTTCAGGTATACCAAATTTTGCCTTCCCCCTGCCTTGAAACTTCTTCCCATTGCCTTCTACCTTTTGAAAATATTCTTTAAGAATCAATCCAGTCCTTTCCCACTATGAATTACTCCTTTCTCTGAGCATTATACAAACTTTGATGGTAGCATATATCCTAAAGCATTATAATGACTGTTTTTACCTATCTCGTCTTATAGACTGTTAGCTCACTGAAGGGAGTACAGTATCTTCTTTAATTGGGGTATCTCTGTGAATGGAGCCTAAGATGCTATCATCAGATGTTTATAGAATAAATGAATGAATGAATAAAAATTCTCACTATTGAGATCTATATTCTGCCCTAATGCATAAACATAGTCCCGTGTATATTATCAAATCAGCAAGCATCTATGGGTACTTTGCTTGGGTCAATGACTCATATTTACAGGGGTCTTGGGGGATGCACTGGCTTATTGTATAAGAAATAGTCTTTACCACTGATGAATTTGCAGCTTAATTGGGGAAACAAGATATAAACCTATGAAATAAGTAAGAAATATGCAAGATACTATGTGACATATCCTGAGTTGTTTGTGACATATCCACAGACCAAGTGGTAGTGAATAAGAACCTCAAATGAGGAATCTGTGGTATGAAATAACACCTTCCAGGAACTTTCTCACTATTAAAGGCTTCTCACAGGAGTAGACAAAGACTTGAAAGACCACAAGCATTGTGATGGTTAATCTTATGAGTCAACTTGTCTAGATTACGATGTCCAGTTGTGTGGTCTGGTTGTTACTGGGAGAGTATTTCATAGATGGATTTAAATAACTGTCCAATTGATTGCTTCTATTGCCAATTACCTCTACAATCAACAAAGGAGATTGCCTTCAGCAATGAGCGATGTTTCATCCAATCAGTTGAAAGCTTTACAGCAAGAACTGATGATTCCAGCAATCATTCAGAAGAATTTCTATTGCTATCCCACAAGAGAATTTCTATTCTCTTGTGGAACTTGAGATCACTTTCAAGTTTCCAACTTGTAACCTGCCCTACGGAATTTGGACTTGCCAAACCTCAAGGTTGTGTGAATCAATTCCTACAATAAATCTTCTGATACTTACATGGGGGAACCCTGATGAAAGAAGAATTTCTTCATATCAACATTAGAATGGGAATTTGGGTTCTTAACAAGATGACAGTTAAAGTCTGTTAAACCTTGAACTTTCTCATAACTAGAAGGCATTAACCACATTGGGGTGGATGGTGAGTGTCGCGCCAGGAGTGGTAATATAATATCCTTATCTGAGAATATATTTCTCTCATCAGTATTCTGGTTCTCCTGGAGGGCAAGCTAGTGGACAGCCACACAGGTTTCTGATTTGCTCTCCTTTCATTTTGTTTGAGACTACAGCATTAGATAATTTGAAAATTAAGATGCAATTTTTCAAACAAAATCTTTTTCTTTAGCTAATGTCCAAGGTAGTCTTGGGACCAGTTTCACTCTTCCTCTCCTCAAATCAGACTGCATAACTATTCCACTGATTCTTACTGTTAGAAATCACACAAACTTGAGTTCTTTGCCAAGCAGCATCACTAGGGTGGAGTGCTTTAGTCTTTAGTATTTTGGAACTGATGCAAAACTATAAAAAAATAAATTTCCATTGCTATAACAACCTCTATATTTACTAACTCAACCAATAGTTTTTATGCTTAAGTTTTTTGGATAATTTCTTTCTTACAGTTTCTTGCTTTTTACTTAAAAAAAGAAAAAAAAAAGGATGTCATTGCAGTTACAGTGTTGGGATTTCTATCATTTTCTCCTGACTCCTGCTTCATAGGAATGAGTACTGAGAAAACCAGCACATGACTAAAGAGCACTTTCTAAGACAAGCATTTTAGTTCAGCATCATAAAGCATCACTCAGGATCCAACACCATTTGCTGAAATGATGTGTGTACTTACAGTTCTGCCTAAATGGGGTAATTAAAGAGGCAAGAGCCATTTATTCCTTTGATTTAATTTTTAAAGTTGAATTTATTTTTTTGTGTGGGTAGAAAAAAAAGGAGAAAATATATTAGTAGAGTTGTTTTTTCTTCTTTCCATTTGTACTCTTGTATTTAGCTCAGCCATTTACTTCATTTTCAGATTATCAATATACATAAACCCATTAAGGAAACACGTCTGGAGCAAGTAGATACCATACAGATTTGCACAAAGATGCAAATGCAGTTTAGGGATTGTTGGCTAATCAGTTATCAGCTGCTTTTGACAAAGAAATTTAAGGTTTTGTTAAAATACTCATATATGTATCCTTACATTCACTCTGACCCTTATTGCTAGGTATTTGTGTAGAATGTTATATTCTTTCAAAGCTCTCTTAAGCCAGTAATTATTGCTGACAACAATCTAGGCCCTTGCACTGTTTGCAGTCACCCCTGGCTGCTAAGAGGAGCATCTAGACCCTAGTGCACTGCAGTTAAATTAAATTATCATAGAGATGCAATATACGCTGCTACACCACTCTAGCCATGAATCCAGAATTGAAAAAAGATTGATAGACTGTAGAAATGGATCGACAAACAACCATGTGGGTGGTACTGTAAGATGCTTACTCTACAAATATTGATGTAGATAAACGGGATATCTTTTAAAAATCATATTTTCCCCCAAAAGGAAGAGTTGTTTGTTTGCTTTTCCCCAGAACTATCTGATATCAAGTGATAATGACAAGGTGTTTGTATCTCCCATATGTGGGTCCTCAGGATGTCTGGGGTAAGACTTACCTTCATGTAATTAACAAGAAGTCATCATAAGATGAAGTCATAGGCTTTGTGTGCTTGAGAACAGACTAATTGTCACTGTGGGATAATGTTGTAGAAATGACCCATTGGAAGGTGACCAAAGAAAGATGAGCCTTTCACTTGACCCTGGAATATGGACCTGCATCTACACCAAAGAGAAAAAAAAAAAAAGCAGCTGTAAAATCCACCGAGCTATATCTATAATTATAGCCTCCACTTAATGTAATGAGTTGTAAGAAGCAATCATTACATGATGACACTGATACTTTTATGTTTATTGATGGAAAACAAAATTAATTTTAGTTTGGAAGGTTAGTTATAAGCGTATTTTAATAAATCAAATTAAAGAGTCACTTAACTTTTTAACACTTAACTCTTCAGGTATATATTGAGCTTCCATGCAACTCTAAGTCAGCAAAGGGATGTATGAGACACAACCACTTCTTTTTTCCTTTTTTTTTTCTTTTAGTAGAGAAATGCTTTTTTTAGTGTATAAAAAAAGCTTGGAACTCTGTGACATTTTTCTACTCATCTGTCCATACACTAGATAAAGAGAGTGTGAGCCACAAGTTTTTCACAATCACACAGTCACACCATGTAAGCTATACAGTTGTACACTTGTCTTCAAGAATCAAGGCTACTGGGTTGCAGTTTCATGTATTTCCTTCTAGTTATTCCAGTACACTAGAAACTATAAAGGGATAGCCATATAATGCAGAAGAATAACCTCCAGAGTGACAGCTCAACTCCATTTGAAATCTCTCAGCCGCTGAAATTTTGTCTCATTTCTCTTCCCACTTTTGATCAAGAAGGTTTTCTCAATCACTCAATGCTGGGTCCAGGCTCATCTCCGGCAGTCATGTCCCATATTGCCAGAAAGATGTACACGCCTGGGAGTCATGTACAATGTAGGGGGGAGGGCAGTAAGTTTACCTGCAGAGTTGACTTAGACAGAGAGACACCATACCTGAGCAACAAAAGAGGTTCTCTGGGGTTGACTCAGGCACAATTATAAGTAGGCTTAGCCTCTCCTTTTTTTTAAATTCGTTTTCATTGAGATATATTCACATACCATGCAGTCATACAAAACAAAATGTACATTCAATTGTTTACAGTACTGTTATATAGTTGTGCATTCATCACCAAAATTAATTTTTGACATTTTCATTGCCACAGACACAAAAATAATAAGAATAAAAATTAAAGTGAAAAAGAACAAATAAAGTAAAAAAGAACACTGGGTGCTTTTTTTTTTTTCTTTTTTTTTACCCCCATTTTTCTACTCTTCCATCCATTAACTGGACAAAGGGGAGTGTGGTCCATGTGGCTTTCCCAATCACATTGTCACCCTTCATAAGCTACATTTTTATAAAATTGTCTTCAAGATTCATGGGTTCTGGGTTGTAGTTTGATAGTTTCAGGTATTTACTGCTAGTTATTCTAATTCATTAGAACCTAAAAAGGGTTGTCTATATTATGCGTAAGAGTGCCCACCAGAGTGACCTCTCAGCTCCTTTTGGAATCTCTCTGCCACTGAAGCTTATTACATTTCCTTTCACATCCCCTTTTTGGTCAATAAGATGTTCTCCATCCCATGATGCCGGGTCTACATTCCTCCCTGGGAGTCATATTCCAGCTTGTAGTAACAAGCTTCATAAGGGCAAGCCCCAAGATAGAGGGCTTGGCCTTCTAAATTGGTAGTCCCCAATGCTTGTGAGGATATCTGCAATTCCCCAGGTGGAGAAGTTTAATATTTCCACATTTCTCTCCAGTCCCTCAAGGGGGCTATGCAAATGCAATTTTATTCTCTGCCCAAATTACTTTGGGATGTATCAAGGCTTCACACTGACCTATAGAAACCAGCCGATCTCACTCCCTATTCAGAGTTCCATGTAATTGTGGTGTTTGAATAAACTGACCATGCAAGTTAAGTTTTATAGTATACTACAAAAAAATACAGATTTTGCACCAAACAAACTTCTCTTTTGGCCTCATACAGAAGTTGAAGTTTTAAAACAGTCAATATTGTCCTTTACTCTTTAGTCTGATTTACCTTAGTCCTAACCACATCATCTTCATTCATATCTCTAATTGCAGTCTGCATTCTTTTCCAGCTTTTTTAATAGTTGCTATATGAGGTAATACTGACACTCACAGCTGCTGAACTCTTGCTCTGAGTCTCAGATGTGTGACATTAATTCTTTAAGAGAGAATTCAAGCAACAAGCATAATTTTTAACTCTTGTAACCCTTGCTCTAAACATTTAGCAGGATATCAAGTGGCTGTGCTCCATGAGGTGGATTTTATTGACAGAACATGCAAGTTTAATATTTGGAATGCTTTAATCAGACCCTGAGCTGTTGATGTTGTCTGTTCCCATAGAATAGCATCATCCCATCCGAGGTTCAGCAGTAAACCAATCATCGGGTGACACAGTGGCTCTACTCTGCGGACTTGGTCGAATATGCCCCCAATATCAGAAGCAGTGGTGTCCATGGTGGGCTAATGGTAAAACTCTGTTTTCATTTAAAATGGACTGCGTATCACTTTGTTGCCATTCGTTTAATGAAATGAATGTTACCAGTGTGCCTGACATTATCCTAAAGTCACTGAAGCTAATCTTACTTTACTATTTCTAGTGAATCTTTACACTCAAAATATTTTTCCCACTTTTAATTCACATCATGTAACTCTAGATACGAGTTAAGCACCTTTCTCTTTTCTTTTATTATCTTAAATGACATCAGGCCATTGTCTCTTATATGATCATTTTTTAAAATGCAATTTTATTGAGATATATTCACATACATATAATCCATCCAAAGTATACAATCCATGGTTCACAGTATCATCATATAGTTGTGCATTCATCACCACAATCAAAGCCATTTCTTTTAAGAAAATTAAGAAGTTGAGACTGGCAAATGAAGAAATTAGATAACTATATAAAACAGGAAACTTTAGCCACCCAGATCTCTCAGGCATCTGCACAGCTATTGTTTTGATTATAGCTAGGATTATTACAAAGTGCTTGGCTGAAATGGGCGTTTGGAGACCCAGGAGGTTATGGAACACATACAGTCTTCATTAGTTTTCAAGAAATTCATCCTGATTGTAAAAGAGGAAAGATAATGCCAGTCATAAAACTGGACAGAAAAGAAGTTATTAAAGGACAGATTAGACATAGTTAAACCACACCATTTTAAGAAAAAAGGCATGTGTTATGTAGAGGCAATAAAATAAAAGAAGCATGCATGTGAAGAAAATAAAGTGAGACAAATATTTATTAGTCTTAATCGTAGAAGTGTTCCTTTGTCTTTTTTTGTTAAAACATAGGGTATAGGCCCTTGTGTAACGAAAAATCATAAAATACCATGTATCCCTTTCTCATTCTTATTTATGTTGGCATGAATTTTTTTTTTTTTTTTTTTTTTTTTTTGCCATGATCAAATGAAGTAAACACTAACACCAGATGTGTGTCAATTGAAGCTTTGAAGAAAGGGTGCTGGTACTTATTATGGCTAATGAAAATAGCCAAAAGTAATATTATATCAAGAAGGTATGGAATTGTCATCCTTAGGAATATTAGTGTCTTTCATTGTTAGAAAAGAAAACCTTTTCAAATGGAGAAATAGATTATAATAGTTTATATTCAATATGTGTTCAAATTACTATTGACCATCTCATGCTTAGTTGGATTGAAAGAGAGAATACTTAACAATTTACCAATCCAACTCCTTTTATTGTTAAAGAAAATGAAGCCCATTCCTTCATTCAGTTATTCATTCAATAAATATTTATTATCTGCCAACTATATGATAGTCCTGTTGGGGACAGAGCTAAGAACAGGATGGGCAAAAGCTTTTAATTGTGGAACTTACATGGTTGATTTGGGCAGACTTTCTTGAAGAGCTGGTATTTAAGCCGAGTGATTAATGGCAAGAAGGAGCCAGTTGGCAAAGATGTAGGGAAGAGCATTCCAGTCAGATGTCACAGGTAGTGAAAAAACTAGAAGGTAGGAGTGATCCCTGAATGACTGAAAGATAGGAAAGGAGCTTGTTACGGCTGGAGCATAGTGAAAAGGTGATCATGAAAGAACATGAGGGGAGACAGGTTTATAAGCCAGGGCTGGAAATTTGGATTTTCTTTTCTGATAGGAAATCATAGAAAGGTTTTAAGAAGAGTAAGGTCATATGATTATACAGTAAGAGGATACAATGACTGCTGGGTAGAGAAGTGATCAGTCAAGCAAGAGTGGAGAAGGGTTGCTGGTTAGAATGCCACAGTGTTAGTCCACTTGGAGATGGTGGTCATTTGGATATGCTGGTAACAGTGGAGATATAATTGTTCGCATGTGAAATATGCTTTGGGGGCAGAATCATTGAGGCTGAAGGTGACCAAAATGCAGAAATCAAGGGCAACACCTAAGATTTCAGCTTGAGTTGCTGTAGAAACAGCATTGAGTTAGGGAAGAATGAGGGAAGTGTAGAATTGGGGGAACTTTGTTTTTTGGGACATTTGCTTGATGTGGCTATTCAACATCCCTGTGAAAATGCCAGGTAGGCATTTGAATGCTAAGGGTCTGGCTTATGGATGGTATTTAAAGCCATGCAACTGAGTGAGTTCTAAAGGGAGAAAATATGTGCATGTAGGAAGACATGAGAGCTTGAGAAGAATAGAGTAGGAAAAGCCAGCAAAGGAGCCTGAAAAGGAGGATTAGTGTCCTATGGGGAAAACCAAGAATTCAGAAAAAAGTGCTTCAAGAAGATGGATGTGGTTAACTGTGACAAATGTCAATGAGGCATCAGGTGACATAAGATCATTAAAGTTACCATTGTCCTTAGCAACATGAATATCACTATTGATTTGTCCAAGGGCACCCAGGTAAAAAGCGCTTAAATTACTTGTGATTTTCTGGTCCCATCTACAACAAAACAGAAGTTTGTGTTATGTAATTTGAGAACTTCATACTATAATTTAGCTGCATATAAAAGCTGCCCCCACATCATTGGAGTATTTAATTAATGAAGTTTTAAATTAGCTTGCCGTTGATATATTTTATCAATTTAAGTTCTATTTACGTCCTCTCATAATTCAACATACGTCTCCTTCAAAATAGAAAAAGAATCGAGATTACCATGTCTCCTTTAAGTTGGGAGAAATTTAGGTAAAAGTAATGGTGGTAGGAGCCCCCTGTAATTGTTATGAATTAAGTAGTTCATAACTGAGACTGACAAATGAGCAGAACAATCACTCAGAAGATTCCACTCCTGGAGCTCTCAGAAATAAGTTGGGTAGCAATGAGGAAGAACAGATGGGTTGTTTCCTGGAAGTCTCTAAGTATCACTCAAGCTCTAAGAAAAGAGAATCTTAGCAGCAATTTCCCCTATCCTATGGTACTCCATCATCTCATCAAAAATAATGAAAAACTGTCAGTACTAAAAACATGAAAATGTTTCAGATCTCCACGTTAATCCTTAAACTCAGGACAGAAGTAAAGTGAACAGGTTGTAGTTACTCTATTTGTCAAAATGCAGCTTCATTCAGAGATATGAAAATATACCTGATTCTGGAGATATCTAGAAGGGTTATTGCATAGGGTTTAGGCTCAAAGACCTTGATCCTACCACCATTACTTTAACCTCAATTTCTCCCATCTTCATCATCATAATTCATCATAATCTGATTTATGATGAGCCCATTTTTTGGAAAGATTGTTTTAAGGATTTTTTTTCCTTATGATGAATCTGGGAACATGCCAAAGGTACTACAAAAAGAAACTTGACTCTTAGGAGTCTTAATTGTGAAAAGTTTACAACACTCCTCTTAGTGTACATAGAATATGACATTAATATAAGTAAATCACTTCTTAAAGTCAGCTTTTGTTTTTTCCATACTTTAATTTTCTGTTTTTTTTTTTTTTGCCAGCTCTATACACCCTCTCCTTACCCCCATCCACAATTTGGCATACCCAGAGAGGAAAGAGCAATATAAGAAAGAGAATTTATAGGCATAAACATTGAAGAAGTAGGTAATCTTTTATCTTCAGTAGGTCTTCAAGAAAAATTAAACAACTAGCTACTTTTGCAGACAAGGAAACTGAGTTCCAGCATGGGTTCCATATCCCATGGGTGATGAGACCAGAAGGAAATCCAGAGAGATGCGTCATGGTCATATGGAATGCAGTTGGCACTTTTATTAGACTGCAACCTTCGTGCATCAACTGTGTGATACATCTTAGCACTTCCAAGCCATGACCTAAGACTGAAGCTAATTTCATCGTCATCTATATAAATAATAGCTTATTTTCCAGTAAACTGGGCCAGACCTCATCAAAATTATTACATTTTGTTCTGGGTGCCATATTTAATAGTGTATCCAGGGAAACAGAGGGCACAGAGAGCAATCAAAGCTAAGAAATGGCCCAAACTATAAATGTTAAACAGGAGTAAAAATACCTCCTTGAAGAGAAGTACAGGCAGAAAAGACATGATCTTGATACCTGTATGAAAACAGTTTATTCTGCAAGACTGAAACAAACGTGTCTGTATTTCAAGAAGGTGGTGTCCCATGATGGTTAGTCTTTAGACTCAGACAGAACTGTTTGAATCCTAGTTCTGCTACTTAGCAGCTGTTTCCCTGGGGAAATTTCCTAAATTCTTGGCTTGATTACCTCATCCTTATCCTTAAAATGGGTTTATAGCACTTCAAATGGATTTCAATGAGAGGATGCATATAAAGGTCTTATCCCAATATCTGGTACACAATGAATGCTAAATAAATGAAAACTATTATTAGCAAACTTCTTATATTCCTATGGGAAGACCTCCCTCTGAGTATGTTTCACATGATTGGAGGAGAATAAGGGCAAACTTGGATGACATTACATATGGAGGTTGCAGGGGAGAATTCATGCATGGGGTGGATGGTTTCTAAGTTCCCTCAGTTCAAATGTACAGTAATGTTATGACTTGGCTTTATAGCCACTGTTTTCACTATTGTACTGTGAACTTCAGGAAAGCATAGACAATTGAAGGTATGATTTTTACCACTCTGAAGGCATCACTATTCAATGAAGTGTGGATTTGGAATCATGAGCAATGTCACAGTTTCTTTGTGCTGTGTGTCATCATTTCCATGCTCACAAAATTCATCCAATAGATATTGTCCTCTATATGCTTACAAACTCATTTACCTGGGCAACTCTGCAGTGATTGTGATCTGGATACCAGATGTTTGAATTAGTGTTGGTTCCTTTCCATGTCTCCATTTTATATATGGATAAAGAGTGTATATGAGTCCATTGGCTGGCATAGAGGTGAAGGGGACCATCACTGAAAAGGGAAAGATGCACTATGAGCTAGGAGAGAATATGCAGAGACTGGGTCAAGCTCACAAAGCAAGCCATTTCCAGAACAAGAATTAGCAAGCACAGAGCTTTAGTTCCTTAGCTCCAAGCTAGGCTGGCTGCCTTCTAAATTTTAATATAGTAATTTATTTTTCTCAAATTTAATTTATGCTTTTATGACATTTAATGGGTGATTGGTATCAAATGACCATTTGACTCCCCAGGCCCATATTTCTCATTCATATTTTTATTGAGGTAAAATTTCACAGTTTTGCATATTAAATGTGCAGGAATTTCTGGAGGTAGGAATAAAAGACACAGAACTAGCTTTAACCCAGCAGTGGAGAAATTCTAACCTGATTAAAATTGGTTGTTACTCTTGGAGGAGATTTGTTACAACACCATAGATTTCCTTGCCCTCATTTAGAAGCACTTGGTGCTGATGAATCAATACATGCCTGACAAAGATGAGGCCCGGTGTTGGAGAAAAAAGGTTATACTTTTTTCATATATATTTTTAACAGATAAAATAAAAGCCCAGAAAATGAGGAATTTGTGATCCTTGAGGGCTAAAATTGCTTATTATCCTAAGATTAGACAGACATTTAAATCTTACTTTCATAGCCAGTGTACCCAGATGCTTGAACTGGAAACCCTGGCTATGCCTAGAGATGAAAGGGCAATTTTCTCACCACCCTTCACTGAATTGTTTTGAACACTAACACAGTGAGCCCCACTTTTGCCAGGCAGATGACTGTTCATCTGGCCTTGTAAACTGATAAACTGATGTAATTTATGGAACTTCAGCAGCCACTCATCACACTAACGTGCTCTTCTTTGGAATAATGTACCAATCAGACTATTCCTGGAAGGAATTTGGAGAAAATCTAATAAAGCCACCATGATTTTGGGTCAAACCCTTTTGGGTTTTCCTCTTCCCTTTAATCTTTGGGAAAAGAATGACATACCAGCTGTATGATTGAAACAAAGCAGGATATCGTGATTGAAATGACAAACTACATTGCACTAACTTGCAGTAAAGCATTACGCAAAAAAAAAAAAAAAAAAATATGGTTCAAACCAAACACATTTGGCCAAAAATTGCATTGCTTGATAAAAACAGACTTTCCCCTTAAGTAATGAGTCTAGAGGATGTATTTACAGGGCTATCAAAACAATCAGAAACATCATAAGGCATAACATTTGTTTGCCTTCTCAGGAAAGTAACTGTGCAGGCTTACGGATCATCTAAATTAGACTTTACTATTTTGATGTCCTTGCCATTTGTTCTTTTAAATTTCCAGCCTGCGGGGTATACTCTCCTAGCACTATGCACGTGTAAGTCCCATTAAGGCTAATGGGAATTTGGTGCCTGAATCCAAAGAAAAATCTACCTCTAAGATGGCATTTTGCACATGAGACACACCAGAAAAATAATAAAAAAAATCCATTTCTTTTCTTCCAAAGTGCATAAAACAGCTATATTAATTATGAGTATAAGATTAAGTACTTGCTTGTGGAATTTTAAATCCATTTAATAAATTAGCAATTTTATGCATTTCTCTCACTCAAAATTGCTTTCTCCAAATATGCTTTAGTTGTCTCAGGCTTTGAAGAACCTAGTGACGGATGGAAACCAAGAGAAATAGAGGAGTGATGAGAGTACATTTCTCCACACGGACTTCATTTATTTATATTCTGCATCACATGCCCTCATGATGTTCCAAACTTATTTTCACCAGATTCAAAATAAAACCTGGAACACAGAACAGCTTGCCTATATTTTCTTGTTTAAGGCTCTATCTCCTGAGCCTTCTTTGTATCTCAGCTCCTAGCCATGTAAGAAATTTTCAGGCAAGAGTTGGTATTCAAATGAGATGTTAATTTAAAAAATTGTTACAGCCTTCTGTTTATTCTGGTAGAAGGGAAATATTGGTTCTTAGAGTTGCATTAAAATCCTGATAAAAAACAGTTTTTCTCTTTATACATCTTTCGGGAAAAAAAATTCTACCTCAAGAAATTTCTTTAACAAAGAGAACATTATTTCAGACTCTAACATTTCTGTCTGCCGATTATCATTAGTCATAAGCTAAGCTCTACACTAAATGTCTAGTGAGCACAGATAATGTTCATTTTGTCTGGAAGACAGGTTGCCGCCTGTCAAGGAGAGATGGAATAAATGACAGGTTTTGACTCTGTGCCTTGCAGGCATATTAGGCTAAGAAATCGCCAACATGATGAAAAATTATTTTGTCAAAAATTTGTAGGTCACCCATCATTGTCTAATGTATTCTGTGATTAATTGCTAGCATAGATCAGCATTATGTCTTTCCAGTGAATCGCTTAATTGTTGCCTGCTTCATGCTCTTAATGTAATGATGAGGCATCTGCTCCTTTCACATGTGCTTTTAAATGCCAGCTTTTGCATCCAGGTTACAGGGTTGGTAATATTCAACTTAAAGAACTAGTTCAAATTAAAACTTCGGGACTGCCATCTCTTCTTGCTTTTTATGGGAGTGTGAGTGGAAGGCTGAGTGTTCGTGTTAATGTATGTAGATTTTATTTCTGATGAGTGATTATTTGACTGCTCATTTTACGAAGATTTATGGTGTGCTTTCTATCTCCTGACTGCAGTGCTACTCTTATCTTTAATAAAGGAGATGAGGACATTAATCAGCCATTGTCAGGGCTCCTGACTAAGACATTAAATGTACTGTATGGGATAGGTAAACATGCTCCCGATCCTTCTCTACTCCACTAGATCAGGCAAAAAAACACTCATTATATTTATCATAATTTCACATCTGCTGTTTTTGAAGCAATGTACCATGAGGCCATAAACTGTATTACAACTGTGCATAAATTCAACTGATTTGTGGCTGGAGCAACTAATTCCTAAAGTACATTTTAGAAAAACAAGCAGTGAGCCCTGAAATTGCAATTCTATAAAGGCACTAAATTACTGACTGCAGAATCAAAAATTTGCTTGATGTGATTCTGCAGTGACCATTTTATAAAAAGTGACAGTGTGCCTGTGATTGAGTCAATAAAATAAGGACGAGCGAGCTGTATACTCAAACAAGATTAAAGAAAAAGAGAATGACAGAGGACAGACTCATGGTGTACAAATAGAGGAAAGCCTAACATTTTCACCAAAATGGCTTAAGGATGCAACTATTAATAGCAACAAAATTAATTTGTCAGTAATCCTCTCATTATTTGGGAGGTGAAAGAAAACATTTTAATACCTTTCTTATTTATTCTATAGCATAAATGAGAATGTACTTAGTATTTAGCAAAATGGCTTTAGAAATCATTTTTAAAAGTGATATTAGCTATTGATTGAATCTTGCCTTAGTATTTTCCAAAATTATGAAGCATGATTATTTATGGGTTATTTACTTATCACCATGGTTTTTAAGAGTATGTTATGTGTCCAAGCAATCTCTTTGTTAGCACATCTAGCCACGTTTGGGTAGGAAACATGTGCGTGTGTGTTTGTGGGAGTGGGGGAAGTGGCGTTATCTCTTTCTGTGTGTGTTTTTGCAGTTTCAGGAGTGCTCTACTTCATTTTTTTTCAAGCTTGATGTGTACCTGAACTTGCTATAAAGTCTTCTTTAGCAGAGAGAAAGGTGAGCAAGGAGTTATCTTTCGTTTAGGACACGTGAAACCAGAAACGCCATTGTTTTTGAAAGCAAAATGTGCTTGATGTTTGTTAAGATGAAAACCAAAGGCAGACCTGACGCTTGGAATCCTGAATAGAGGTGTGAGCCCACAAAAGAAACTTTGCTGAGGGTGGCAACTTTATATGCTCTCCTTGAAGTAGGATGTGATTATGTGATTATTTATTGACTAGGAAAAGCAATTTAAGAAAAAAAATAAATGAAATTGGGCTTTCATTGCTTGGGTTTCTCAAGATAGTCATCGCCTTCTACCAATTATTTTTTGCTTTCCTGCCATTGAGGCTAGAAGTACCACCAAGATGCTTTTGTTTAGTGAAACTATAACACATATACATTCTTTGTTTAATATTCTGTCTTTGAAGGCTCCTTTTCATTGAACATGGGCAATTACTTCCACCCAGGGTAAACTTTAGAGAACATTTACACAGCACATTTTGTAGAGTAAAATCATCTTATTTGATTTTATTTACAGAAGCATGTATTTTGCAATATTTTATCCCTTTGCCTGACCCTGATCAACTGTTACAACTGCAAATCTGGAGCTGTCGCATTAAATATTGTGCTGTTCTTTACTCATAACATCAAGTCAAAAATGGTTGTGCTCATAAGGCATTGCGTAGTTTCTGTCTAATGGTATCAGTCTGTGCATCACAGAGCATTTCTTTCTCTGACATTATTGCTTTACTGAAATTAAGCTTGAAACAATCTGGTGTCAGATACTGTATATCTACTTTTATTGCCTGCCTTTCTGAGCCCACCATATTGCCAGGACTGCATCTCATTTTAGATGGGTTTAACCAGATATATATTCTCAAGTTTATTGAGACTTGGATAGATTATATTTCCCATTCTCAAAGAGCGGGTCCTTTCAGTGCATTTTATAGAACAAATGTAAATTCCCATGCTGCAGTTGCCAAAAAATTCATAGTTCTTTTCTTAATGTCAAAAATAAATCCAGCATAGCATTGGAGATGAGTTAGTGTGGTATAGTGGAGCAAGCTTCAGTTCACCCTTTCTGATTTAGCAGCAGTTTCGATGTACTTGAGAAATCTGTGAAAGTTCAATTATTATGGTCTAGGCAAAAAGATCTGCTCACACAACAGAGCTACTGTACTTGAGAATGAATTGTAAGGATTCAGTGAAATGGAAAGCACATTCTGAGCACAGCAAGCCCCTTTAACTCCCTTTTTCCTCCCATCCCTTACCCATCCTCATATCGTTTACATGAGTTTGGCTATTTTCAGAGGATTTCTCTGCAGTTAAATAAAACACAAACATAAGAAATTGCTGAAAATAATAAATAAAAATGCAATAAAATTATCCTTTATAGCATTTGGGAATTTCTGTATTTAGGAGGGCAGAATATGCAATAATCCAATAAATGAATTAGCAGCTTGGCTTGATCAGTTTGTCAAGATTGCTTGCATACGTTGTGTGTCCTATGATTTGGTTTTAGAAGGAAAGGCAGGCTGGTATGAAGAAGGTGTTTATAGCTAAAAGTAAACCAAACATACTGAATCACGGGAAAAAAATGCTCTCTCAAATACCACGCACTTTATCAATGCCAGGAACGTGCCCTTATAAGTAGATGGCATCTCTTTCTGTATTTACATTCATTGATTTTGACTTTTTTTTCCTGGTCAGAGCTAGGGGTTTCCTCTTACCATTCATTAAAATTTGGTGTTACTTTTAGGGGAAAAAAAAGAAAAACAAGAGTATTCCATAAAAAGAATGTAGTCTGCCTATTGTAAGAGTCAGCCCAGGTATTATTATCTGCTTTGAACACTTGTCTTTTGTCATGTCCTTTTGCTGCTCCAGGGTTTGAGCAAATAAGGGATTGGTGCAATGGGGAAGAGTTAAAACCTCTATAATTTCCAGCAAGGGGAATGTGATCAGTCTTTCTTAAGGAGTAAGGTCTTGTCCCTTATCGTCACATTTAATCTCTTATGCATCTCTCTAGTGAGCAGGTCCTAAATAAGGTGGGGTCTTGTAGAAGCTCAGGTTAAGGAAGAACTGAGGTATCAGTGAGGTAAGGGCAGTCTTTGGTTTACACAAGGAAGAAGTAACCTTGTACACACACCCATCTGTACACACATATGCACACACATGAAACATACATATAAAATATATTATACATATGTAGAACATTGCCTGTTACTACTTTATAATCACCCCATCTACCATATTTATGATGTGAGTATAAAACAAATTTTAAAATTTGGAAAAACACCAATTATGCCATCTTTGTGAATTTGTATAGTGGTGACCTTCACAGTAGTCTAAAATCTTACAGAGTTTATTTATTAGACTTTGGACCTTGTGAAAATTAATCACCAGTGAACACAGATTTGCCCTAATTAAGGACTGAATTTTACAGTTTCAAGTAAATTCATGTGATAAATATTTATGGAGTATTCACTACATGTCAGGAACAATCCAAAGTATGATGAGCTTGTTTACACCATCCAATGTGAAAAAATTAAAATCCAGGGTAAAATGTTCTGTCATAAAGATAAATACAGACTTTCATGAGAGCACAATCAATGGAACTCTGAACTCTATGGGTGTGGAGAGAAGCTTTGAAGTTGATAGCAATATTTAAATATGCGGTAGGACATGCATTTGTTTATTGATTTACTTACGCTAAAAATGTGTGGAATACCTATTATGTGCCTGGCCCTGGGTTGGGCCCTGGAACTACAACAATGACCCAGGACAAATTTATGCTGTCCCATCACTCAGAGGGAAGGAGGAATGAATATGAGGTGGGTTGATTACCAATGAGGGCAACTGAGCTGGGCTTGATGAGTCAGGGAAGGCCTCCAGGAGGAAGCGACTTCTGAACTGACCCACAGCATGAAGGACCAGGGGCAGTTGGCCATGTGAAAAGTGGAGAGGGCCCCAGAGAGTGCAGAGGCACTGAAAGAGTGTTTCCAATGGAGGGAACAGAGTGAAGTCCAGGAGGCTAGAGGAAGCATGGTCTATTGTAGGAACTGAGAAAAGTTCTATCATGCTGAATTGTAAGGTGAGTTGGGAAGTAGAGAGCACCTGGGTCATGTAGGGTCTAAAGAGTGGAGTTCAGAATAGGAAATATCCTTTAGGGCAATGGGAAATTATAGAAGGGCTTAAAATAAGCAAAGGGTTGATATGATCAAATTTTTGTGCCAAAAAAATCACTTTGGTTGTAGTTGAAGAGTTCTGCTTCCTTATCAGTAAAAATTTTTAGAACAATCATCCTCCAAAATGAACATTTATTTTTTCATAAATATGACACATAATGTACTAAATGCATTATGCTTATTTTAAAACATACACAAATTGAAAATGCAAAAAGATGTGTTAATTATGAAATGTATCTTTAAAAGTTTTAAACAGTATTTCCTTTTTAAAATCATACAAAACCTCTTCTGTCAAATTGTAGAAGTTTGTTTTCACATGGCTGATCATGATGGCATCATTCTTATCAAATATCATCATGTCAGAGAGAACTTCCCGGATCATCTTATTAAAATTATGAATCTTCCTCTGGAACTCTCTATTTATCCTCCTTGCTTCCTTTTTCTCCACAACACTTATTAACTTCAAATACTTTATGTAATATATTTATTTTGTTTTTCATCCATCTCCTTCCCTCTTCCTAATGCATGCAGGGTCTTGTCATTTTGGTCACTGTCACATCTCCAGGACTGGGAATCCTGCTTGCCCATAGCAAATGCTCAAGAAACATTTGTTGCTGAAGGTGAAAGTCATTTTTAGCAACCATAGAAGTAAAAATCCATATTTCAATAGTCTTCCTGATAATTTCAATTTTTGGAGTAAATCTTTTCTACATCAGTTTAGAACATCTTCATTTTTAACGTCTAGTATGAATGGCGAAGCACTTGTCTAGGAATCAGAAATGCTTGAGTGAGGTTGCATTACTAATATATCTTCATACCACAGTCTTTTGGCAAGATTCTTTTAAAGCCATATGTTCATCTTGTGAGGGTAAGTCTAGTTAGATAACTGGAATGATCTGGAAGCCTGTCTAAGTGGTATAGGTAAACGGTTATGAGCTGGGATAGGCTGAAAGCAAATGAATGCAGGAGGGCCCTCCCCACTTCGTGGCATTCCCACTTTGCCCAGTCTATTTCTTGTACTGTATGAAATGTGTGTCTATGTCAAATTAAATATTAAGCAGTAAAAGTTGATTTCCTTCTTACTTTTAGATAAAAATAAATATAAATAGAATTTCTAGTGTGTTCTTCTTTCATCTCAGTGACTTACCCTACATACTTTGGGAAATCTGGGAGAGAGAATGAATGGAGAAGGGCCAGGCTGAGGACAGGCAGAGGGGGTAGCAAGGTCATACTGTCTTCCTTCCACTCAGTCATTTTCATCTGATGAGGTCCATGTGAGCAGGCTTCCAGGCTGTCAACTTCAAAGGGCTTAACCCTTATTGGGAAATATACATTCACCAATGCTTATTTTTAGAAGAGTCTGGGCAGAGGCTGCAACCCCTACCTCCCCCCCATATTTCCCTACTGCTTAACGTTACTTAAAATTAGAATGTATTTTCAATAGTCCCCATTCCTATGTTTGTGTTCTATGAGGAATAATATAGATGGAGTATTGCTTGACACAACGTGGGGCCCTTGCAAAATATGAATGCAGAAGAAATTGATTTTCTCTTAATAAAAATTTTATACAGAAACCAATTTCTTATTAATTCACTTCAACTGCCCAAAGCACAGTTGATATTCTGAAATAGTTGGGCAAAGAGACATTTCCTACTTCAAAAAATGTTTATTTTTAAATTTTTAAACCATGGTTTTTTGTTGTTGGGAAACAGATATTGCATCACTCATTCCAGGTAAATAGTCAACAGTTGGCTGTATTTGCCTAATTTCAGCTCATGTGGACTCATCACCAAAATGCTCAACAGAGAAAACAGTACTAGAAATGAGTATTCTTAAAATTGTGACTTGCAGGCACTGTCCACTTCAGTAGAAGTTGGGCAATTTGTTGCATATGGAACACGGTCCAGGTTGCATATGGAAGCTGATGTTAACCGGTCCCACATTAATTGAAGTGGTGTTTTCACATCCCTTATAGATTGATGCCATATCCATGAGCTGTCTTGCTATTGGTCCCTTAATGCAGTTCCACACAGAGAGATAGTTTTAATGACTAAAGTCCGTTGTTGCCTTAAGACTCAATTACTCAGATTCAGGGACCATAATCTAATTGAGTCATTTTAGTAAGAAATCATGATTTTCATCTAAATTTTAATTTAATCCACACCAATGAATTATACTGAGGTTACTATAGCTTCGTTTCAACTTCACCAATAAAGTCATCTCTGTAGTTAGGAAGCAGGGCAAAATCCTTATATGTGGCTAGGTCCTTTCAAAGTAGAAGGCATTCTCTTGCCTAGTCCTCTCTCTGAGTATGTTTCTGTGCTACATTTCTCCAATTTGCTTGTTAATGCTGTACGTATGTGCATGAAATGTTACTAGTGCATTGAACTTTGTATGCAATGAATGGGATGAGGTAGTGTCTCAAGTATGTGATGAGACAGCTGGATAGCACAGAGCTGAAGCATTCATTTTGGCCAGCTTGGCAATCAATACTGACCACCACAGCTGAACACTAAAGGCTGGTAGCTGCATTAGTCACGAAGGTGGCCAAAGTGAATAACCATCAGCAAGAGGTTTCTGTTTATATCATTAAGAGAGGCACAATCTCGGTCAACATTTAGCAGGGACTTAGATATAATATTATAAATCACAAATTTAAAGAGCAAGAGTGACAGAAAAAAATCAACAAAAACCTGATCACAATTTCCCTAATAAAATATACATAAGCTTATCTACATGATTTTTTTTTTGTTTTTTAAGACATTCCTATTGCAAAAATTGCTACTTCTGGAACTTGGGTCTATGTTCCAAAAGAAAAAAAGCACACATTAATCAGATGCTAATTAGCATGTACCATTAAATGTTATAGAGTGAGACAGAAAGCCCTCCTCCTTATAAACGGTTCATTCCATTTCTCCTATATTGTCAGATATTTGGTCATTTCTCTCTCTGTCTGATTCAGTTCTTTGCTATGCAGACTGCAAAATATAATAACTTCTAAGCAGTGTGTAAAACAAAGTGCTCAATTCACTTTATTAAAATATCCAATAATAATTGATTTAAAGGCAATAAAATGTGTTCATTAGAGGGTTTATATTCAAGAAATATTGAAAGTATACCTAAAACTGTCACTTTTATTGTGAATGAACAGGATAATATAATTTGAAAAGAGGGTGATCATACTAAAGATTTGTCCTGAAGCATTATCTGATAGCTCATAAAGTGCTGAAATTTAATATGATGCTTTCAGTCAGTTTAATTGAAATTTAATTGCCACTTTGGGCAGAAGGTTTAGATCTGATCAATAAAATATTAAAGATTTTGTGCTTTCGCTTGGAACAGCTCCTTTAGCGATGCATCAAGAGGGCCCTATATTTTCGGAAATATTTGTTTGTTATAGTTCACATGGTGCTCAATATTACTTTCTAATCTGAAAGTTTTAATGTGCTGTGCAGACAAATAGTGGAAATAATAAAGCAATAGTTGATCCATTTAATTACAACACGATGAAAGAAATAACGGTCACCTTCAGATTCATGAGAAAGGCATTAATGTAAAAGAGCAATAAATATTTTGAAATGTCAAACCTCAGAAAGACAGAGTCCAACTTGAGCTGGGCTGTAAATCAGACTGAGGGAAGGACCTTGAAAAAAAGATAGTTCTTTGGTATTTTAGAAATAATTACTAATACAAAAAGGGTAATGATGAAACTATAAATTACATTAAAAAGGGCCATTAGAGGAGGATTAGTTTATAAAGCTGAGAGATGGTTCTTAAAATTGTCCTGCTGGTTATTTCTACTTTTCATTTTATTCAGGAAACCCCTGTTCAATTATCTGATTATTAATAAACTAATTGATCACTACTTTACAGTTCAAATACTAAAATCAAGTTAACTTTCTGCTTTTCAGGGACTCCCGTGGGACTTCCACTTTACTCATATTTTAGGAAAGGAGAGAGATGGTGAGTTCTTAAAGTGTATGAATAGTAAACTGGAGAGTGACTGCAAGCTAAGTTATGCCCCTACTAATATGACCTAAAGTCACTTTTTTTTCCCAGAACATTATATGTTTCTGTGGCTATAATCTTTTCCTAATGGCCCCTGGCATAATTATTTTCTTAATGATCCCTTTTTACCTGTAGAACCTTTTGATAGCTCCATGTTCAAGAACATTTATTTCTTTACTTACCAGTCTCTGTGAGATTCTAAGTTCAATAACACAGTATTGTTTGATTTGGTTTTGTATTTCTCTAAAGGATAAGTATGTTTTCTTTTTACAACCATATTCAAACAAGACTAGCATTACTTTCCATTATTACTCTTCTTATTCCTCTTTAACTCAGTCTCAGATTTCTCCTGGTTAACCCTTGGTTATCACCATAATCCTTAACTTACAATTTTTTTTGACATAGATCATTTACTTTCTTTTGAAATAGATATTTTTTTTTCTGTTATCAGTCAAATTGTGTGTGTGTGTGTGTGTGTGTGTGTGTGTATGTGTGTGACATCTAGACGTTGGGCACTATTATAGACCCTGGGAATACAGCAATGCCTCCGAAAGATATTCCTGGCTTCAAGGAATATATGTACTAATGGGGAGAGAAAGAAAATAAACACAGACAAAGAAAGAGGACAACTTCAAACCCTGACAAGTTCTACGAAAGAAGATAAGATAGGTTAATGTGGGAGAGAGTGATGGATGTGTGTATGTGTGGACAATTTTAGCTCCTGCCTTGAGGAGCTGACTTCTAAGTGAACACCTGAATGATGATAAGATTTGTGGGAAAATATTCCAGGGATAGGGAACAGCAAGTGTGAGGACACTGAGATAAGAATGAGCCTGACTTCTGCATACAGAAAGAAGATGAGTATGGCCCTAATATAGTAACAGAGGGTAAGATGGAGAAGAAATGACTTCAGAGAGAGAAGCAGAGACCAGATCATATAGATCATGTAAAGTCTTATAAGCCATAGTGAAAAATTTTGATTTTGTTTAAGTATGATGGGAAACCATGGGAAGGTGTTTTTTTCAAAAATATTTGCTAAGAAAGCATTTTTTTTTAATCTTCATTTTATTGAGATATATTCACATACCATGCAGTCATACAAAACAAATCGCACTTTAGATTGTTTACAGTACCATTACATAGTTGTACATTCATCACCTAAATCAATCCCTGACACCTTCATTAGCACACACACAAAAATAACAAGAATAATAATTAGAGTGAAAAAGAGCAATTGAAGTAAAAAAGAACACTGGGTACCTTTGTCTGTTTGTTTCCTTCCCCTATTTTTCTACTCATCCATCCGTAAACGAGACAAAGTGGAGTGTGGTCCTTATGGCTTTCCCAATCCCATTGTCACCCCTCATAAGCTACATTTTTATACAACTGTCTTCGAGATTCATGGGTTCTGGGTTGTAGTTTGATAGTTTCAGGTATCCACCACTAGCTACCCCAATTCTTTAGAACCTAAAAAGGGTTGTCTAAAGTGTGCGTAAGAGTGCCCACCAGAGTGACCTCTCGGCTCCTTTTGGAATCTCTCTGCCACTGAAGCTTATTTCATTTCCTTTCACATCCCCCTTTTGGTCAAGAAGATGTTCTCTGTCCCACGATGCCAGGTCTACATTCCTCCCCGGGAGTCATATTCCACGTTGCCAGGGAGATTCACTCCCCTGGGTGTCTGATCCCATGTAGAGGGGAGGGAAGTGATTTCACCTTTCAAGTTGGCTTAGCCAGAGAGAGCGGGCCACATCTGAGCAACAAAGAGGCATTCGGGAGGAGGCTCTTAGGCACAACCATAGGGAGGCCTAGCCTCTCCTTTACAGCAACCGTCTTCCCAAGGGTAAAACCTATGGTAGAGGGCTCAGCCCATCAAACCACCAGTCCCCTATGTCTGTGGTCATGTTAGCAACCATGGAGGTGGGGTAGGCGAATACCCCTGCATTCTCCACAGGCTCCTCAAGGGGGCACTACATCTTTTTTTTTTTTTAACTTGTTTTTCTTTTTTTTTTTTTTTTAACTTTCCCTTCTTTTTTAAATCAACTGTATGAAAAAAAAAGTTAAAAAGAAAACAAACATACAATAAAAGAACATTTCAAAGAGACCATAACAAGGGAGTAAGAAAAAGACAACTAACCTAAGATAACTGCTTAACTTCCAACATGTTCCTACTTTACCCCAAGAAAGTTACATAATATAGCAACATTTCAGTGAACTTGTTCCTACTATATCCATCAGAAATTAACAGACCATAGTCATTCCTGGGCATCTCCAGAAAGTTAAATAGCTTATCTGTTCTTCTTGGATTATTGTTCCCCCTTCCTTAATTGCTCTCTATTGCTAGTTCCCCTACATTCTACATTATAAGCCATTTGTTTTACATTTTTCAAAGTTCACATTAGTGGTAGCATATAATATTTCTCTTTTTGTGCCTGGCTTATTTCGCTCAGCATTATGTCTTCAAGGTTCATCCATGTTGTCATATGTTTCACGAGATCGTTCCTTCTTACTGCTGTGTAGTATTCCATCGTGTGTATATACCACATTTTATTTATCCACTCATCTGTTGAAGGACATTTGGGTTGTTTCCATCTCTTGGCAATTGTGAATAATGCTGCTATGAACATTGGCATGCAGATATCTGTTCGTGTCACTGCTTTCCGATCTTCCGGGTATATACCGAGAAGTGCAATCACTGGATCGAATGGTAACTCTATATCTAGTTTTCTAAGGAATTGCCAGACTGACTTCCAGAGTGGCTGAACCATTATACAGTCCCACTAACAATGAATAAGAGTTCCAATTTCTCCACATCCCCTCCAACATTTGTAGTTTCCTGTTTGTTTAATGGCAGCCATTCTAACCGGTGTTAGATGGTATCTCATTGTGGTCTTAATTTGCATCTCTCTAATAGCTAGTGAAGCTGAACATTTTTTCATGTGTTTCTTGGCCATTTGTATTTCCTCTTCAGAGAACTGTCTTTTCATATCTTTTGCCCATTTTATAATTGGGCTGTCTGTACTATTGTCATTGAGTTCTAGGATTTCTTTATATATGCAGTATATCAGTCTTTTGTCAGATACATGGTTTCCAAATATTTTTTCCCATTGAGTTTGCTGCCTCTTTACCTTTTTGAGAAATTCCTTTGAGGTGCAGAAACGTCTAAGCTTGAGGAGCTCCCATTTATCTATTTTTTCTTTTGTTGCTTGTGCTTTGGGTATAAAGTCTAGGAAGTGGCCGCCTAATACTAGGTCTTGAAGATGTTTTCCTACATTATCTTCTAGGAGTTTTATGGTACTTTCTTTTATATTGATATCTTTCATCCATTTTGAGTTAATTTTTGTGTAGGGTGTGAGGTAGGTGTCCTCTTTCATTCTTTTGGATATGGATATCCAACTCTCCCAGCCCCATTTGTTGAAAAGACCATTATGACTCAGTTCAGTGACTTTGGGGGCCTTATCAAAGATCAGCCGGCCATAGATCTGAGGGTCTATCTCTGAATTCTCAATTCGATTCCATTGATCTATATGTCTGTCTTTGTGCCAGTATCATGCTGTTTTGACAACTGTGGCTTTATAATAAGCTTCAAAGTCAGGGAGTGTAAGTCCTCCCACTTCATTTTTCTTTTTCAGAGTGTCTTTAGCAATTCAAGGCACCTTCCCTTCCCAAATAAATTTGATAACTAGCTTTTCCAAGTCTGCAAAGTAGGTTGTTGGAATTTTGACTGGGATTGCATTGAATCTGTAGATGAGTTTGGGTAGAATTGACATCTTAATGACATTTAGCCTTCCTATCCATGAACATGGAATATTTTTCCATCTTTTAAGGTCCCCTTCTATTTCTTTTAGTAGAGTTTTGTAGTTTTCTTCGTATAGGTCTTTTACATCTTTGGTTAAGTTTATTCCTAGGTACTTGATTTTTTTAGTTGCTGTTGAAAATGGTATCTTTTTCTTGAGTGTCTCTTCAATTTGTTCATTTCTAGCATATAGAAACATTACTGACTTATGTGCATTAATCTTGTATCCCGCTACTTTGCTAAATTTGTTTATTAGCTCTAGTAGCTGTATCGTCGATTTCTCAGGGTTTTCTAGATATAAGATCATATCATCTGCAAATAATGACAGTTTTACTTCTTCTTTTCCAATTGGGATGCCTTTTATTTCTTTGTCTTGCCGGATTGCCCTGGCTAGCACTTCCAGCACAATGTTGAATAACAGTGGTGACAGCGGGCATCCTTGTCTTGTTCCTGATCTTAGAGGGAAGGCTTTCAGTCTCTCACCATTGAGTACTATGCTGGCTGTGGGTTTTTCATATATGCTCTTTATCATGTTGAGGAAGTTTCCTTCAATTCCTACCTTTTGAAGTGTTTTTATCAAAAAGGGATGTTGGATTTTGTCAAATGCTTTTTCAGCATCTATTGAGATGATCAATTGATTTTTCCCTTTTGACTTGTTAATGTGTTGTAATACATTGATTGATTTTCTTATGTTGAACCATCCTTGCATGCCTGGAATGAACCCCACTGGGTCATGGTGTATGATTTTATAATGTGTCTTTGGATTCGATTTGCAAGTATTTTGTTGAGGATTTTTGCATCTATATTCATTAGGGAGATTGGCCGGTCGTTTTCCTTTTTTGTAGCATCTTTGCCTGGTTTTGGTATTAGATTGATGTTAGCTTCATAAAATGAGTTAGGTAGTGTTCCATTTTCTTCAATGTTTTGAAAGAGTTTGAGTAAGATTGGTGTCAGTTCTTTCTGGAAAGTTTGGTAGAATTCCCCTGTGAAGCCATCTGGCCCTGAGCATTTATTTGTGGGAAGATTTTTGATGACTGATTGGATCTCTTTGCTTGTGATGGGTTGGTTGAGGTCTTCTATTTCTTCTCTGGTCAGTCTAGGTTGTTCATATGTTTCCAGGAAATTGTCCATTTCCTCTACATTATCCAGTTTGTTGCCATACAGTTGTTCATAGTATCCTCTTATAATTTTTTTAATTTCTTCAGGATCTGCAGTTATGTCACCTTTTTCATTCATTATTTTGTTTATATGGGTCTTCTCTCTTTTTGATTTTGTCAGTCTAGCTAGGGGCTTGTCAATCTTGTTGATCTTCTCAAAGAACCAACTTTTGGTGATATTTATCCTCTCTATTGTTTTTTTGTTCTCTATGTCATTTATTTCTGCTTTAATCCTTGTTATTTCTTTTCTTTTCTTCTACTTGGTTTAGGATTGGTTTGCTGTTCATTTTCTAGCTTCTTCAGTTGATCCATTAGTTCTTTGATTTTGGCTCTTTCTTCCTTTTTAATATATGCATTTAGTGCTATAAATTTCCCCCTTAACACTGCTTTTGCTGCTTCCCATAGGTTTTGGTATGTTGTGTTCTCATTTTCATTCATCTCTCTATATTTAGCAATTTCTCTTGCTATTTCTTCTTTAACCCACTGATTGTTTAGGAGTGTGTTGTTTAACCTCCAGGTATTTGTGAATTTTCTAAGTCTCTGATGGTTATTGACTTCTAATTGTATTCCATTGTGGTCAGAGAATGTGCTTTCAATAATTTCAATCTTTTTAAATTTATTCAGGCTTGTTTTATGTCCCAGCATATGATCTATTCTGGGGAAAGTTCCATGAGCACTAGAAAAGTATGTGTATCCTGGTGATTTGGGATGTAATGTCCTGTATATGTCTGTTAAATCTAATTCATTTATCAGATTGTTTAGGTTTTCAATTTCCTTATTGGTCTTCTGTCTGGTTGATCTATCTATAGGAGAGAGTGATGTGTTGAAGTATCCCACAATTATTGTGGAAACATCAATTGCTTCCTTTAGTTTTGCCAGTGTTTCTCTCATGTATTTTGTGGCACCTTGATTGGGTGCATAGACATTTACAATTGTTATTTCTTCTTGCTGAATTGCCCCTTTTATTAGTATGTAGTGGCCTTCTTTGTCTCTCAAAACATCCCTGCATTTGAAGTCTATTTTATCTGAGATTAATATTGCTACACCTGCTTTCTTTTGGCTGTGGCTTGCATGAAATATTTTTTTCCATCCTTTCACTTTCAGTTTCTTTGTGTCCCTTTGTCTAAGATGAGTCTCTTGTATGCAACATGTTGATGGTTCATTATTTTGATCCATTCTGCGAATCTATATCTTTTAATTGGGGAGTTTAATCCATTTACATTCAACGTTATAACCATGAAGGCATTTCTTGAATCAGCCATCTTATCCTTTGGTTTATGTTTGTCATATTTTTCCCCTCTGTCTATTAATATCCTTTACTGTACCCATACCGAGTCTCTTTAGTACTGAACCTTTCTCCAAGTCTCTCTGTCTTTTCTTTGTTTCTCTGTCTGTAGGGCTCCCTTTAGTATCTCCAGTAGGGCAGGTCTCTTGTTAGCAAATTCTCTCAGCATTTGTTTGTCTGTGAAAAATTTAAGCTCTCCCTCAAATTTGAAGGAGAGCTTTGCTGGATAAAGTATTCTTGGCTGGAAATTTTTCTCATTCAGAATTTTAAATATATTGTGCCACTGCCTTCTCTCCTCCATGGTGGCTGCTGAGTAGTCACTACTTAGTCTTATGCTGTTTCCTTTGTATGTGGTGAATTGCTTTTCTCTTGCTGCTTTCAGAACTTGCTCCTTCTCTTCTGTGTTTGACAGTGTGATCAGTATATGTCTCGGAGTGGGTTTATTTGGATTTATTCTATTTGGAGTTCGCTGAGCATTTATGATTTGTGTATTTATGTTGTTTAGAAGATTTGGGAAGTTTTCCCCAACAATACTTTGAATACTCTTCCTAGACCTTTACCCTTTTCTTCCCCTTCTGGGACACCAATGAGTCTTATATTTGGACGTTTCATATTATCTATCATATCCCTGAGGTCCATTTCGATTTTTTCAATTTTTTTCCCCATTCTTTCTTTTATGCTTTCATTTTCTATTCTGTCATCTTCCAGGTCACTGGTTCGTTGTTCAACTTCCTCTAGTCTTGTACTATGAGTGTCCAGAATCTTTTTAATTTGGTCAACAGTTTGTTTAATTTCCATAAGATCATCCATTTTTTTATTTAGTCTTGCAATGTCTTCTTTATGCTCTTCTAGGGTCTTCTTGATTTCCTTTGTCTCCCATACTATGGTCTCATTGTTCATCTTTAGTTCTTTGAGTAGCTGCTCTAGGTGCTGTGTCTCTTCTGGTCTTTTGATTTGGGTGCTTGGGCTTGGGTTATCCATATCGTCTGGTTTTTTCATATGCTTTATAATTTTCTGTTGTTTTTTGCCTCGTGGCATTTGCTGAACTTGATGGGGTTCTTTTAGGATTTGTAGACCAATTGAAGTCCTTATCTCTAATTTATCAGATCTACAGCTTCGTGGAGTACACTTTCTCTAACTAACCAGCAGGTGGCGTCCACGAGCCACCTGTTCTCCACAAGCCAATTCTCCCCTGCTTAGCCTTTGTGGTGAGTGGGGGAGTGAGTCTTGTGGGGTCCAATTGGTGTACCAAGCTTGCGTGTGTAGTTGTTGTTGCCTGCCCTGTATATGGGGCTTGTTTCTGGGCAGTCAGGGAGGGGGGGTGGCCCTAACAATCAAATCTCCCTGGTGATCCTAGAGTTTTAAAGCTGCTGCAATAGTCTAATCCTTCAGTTCAGTCCTGCCACAGTTTGTCTCTGCCACTGACCCACAAGTCCTTGGTATTGGCATATGGCTCCTGAGACTTGCAAGTGGGCCCCTCTTCCAGGCTGTACACCCCGGGTCCTCTGTTGAGGGATGACTGTGTTATGTCACAGGTGAGTGCTGTCCCCCCAGGGCAGTTCTGGGCTGCTGGGCTGTGTAGGGAGGCTCTCAGTCTGCTGAAATGATGGCTGAATGGGGCTTTGTTATTTCACACTGCTCCACCTTCCCAACTCTGGGACAATCAGCTGAGGTTGCAGGGAAGACTAATGTCCATGCCCAGTTTTGTGGTGTGTGCCTGTTATTTGAAGCACTTCCGTCACACTGGGTTGTCTGGGGCAGCTCTGGGCTATGGGGCTGGCGATGGGCAGGAGTGTTTCCTGTCCACCAGGATGATGGCTGTCAGCGGACACCCCCCTTTTCTTGCGAAGTTGTGGTGTTTAGTGAATTTTCTCAGCCACTGGATTATTGCCTTTTGTTTCAGAGCTCTCTTAGTTCTGCCCTTGATTTGACCTGCCCAAATTGCAAGTCTTTGAAGCTTTCTGTATTGGGCTTCTTAGAGTAATTGTTTTAGAAATAGAAAAAAGGATTAAATAAAAAAAAAGGGCCCTCCTCAGAGATCTAATGGGTTATTGAAATGCTAAGACACAAAACAACCAGGGCCATTAAGGAAAGGTCCACAGGGCAGAGAGATCAGCTTTTCTTCGGGATTTGCATATGTGCCTCAGGGCCTGAGCTCTGCCCTTCCCCTTTCTATGTTCACCAGAACTCCAAAAATCCTCTGCTTTTATTTTGGAGTTTTTCGTGTTGTTTTTTTTCTATGCCTGTCTCCTCTCTGCTGGGCTGGCTGCTCTCAGATTCTCTGGTGTCTGGTCTCAGTCTATCTATGGTTGGAGTTTGGATCAGTAGAATGAGTTTCCAATAAGGGCTGCCACTGCAGTTCTCCCTTCTCCTTCCCAGAGCTGACAGCACCTCCTCCCACGGGACTGAGCCTGGCAGGAAGAGACGCGGGTCCCCTGGCCGCCAAAACTTACAGATTTTGCTGATCTCAGCAGTTCCACGTTTTCATGAGTGTTGTATGAAGTATGCCCAAAGTCAGATTGCTCTGTGGTGTCCAGTCCACGCAGTTCCTGGCTTTCTACCTACTTTCCTGGAGGAGTAACTAAAACATACAGCTCACCAGTCCGCCATCTTGCCCCCAGCATTTTTTTTTAAATTGTGAACTTTAACATACAGACATAGCAGTGATAACTTTCAAAGTACAATTTCAAAAGTTGTTAGCAAATTTCAAAGAATGTCATGGGTCACAGTTCCACAACTTCAGCCATCTCCATTATTGTAAAATATAACATACATACAGAAAGGTGTCAACTCTTGATGTACAGCTCAACAAGCAGTTATATACGTAATTTCAAAAATTGTTATGGGCTACAGTTCCACAGTCTCAGTCCCTTCCTATTGTGAAATACAAGGTATATACAGAAAGTTGTAAGACCTTCAAGGCACAAATTCAATGAGCAGCTATAGAGCAAATCCCAAAGGATGCTGTAGGTTACAGTTCTCCATGTCAGTTGCCTCCTTCCAGCCATGGGAAGGTTTTAAGCAGAGGCAAGCAGGCAGTGATGGGGTATGGATATATATGCATGTGATGGAAGGGGTTAAATGACATGATAAAAATGCTGGTCTTTGGAGGCAGAACTAAAAAGGGTTAAGAGTGGAGGCAGAGGCACCAAATAATAGCCCATTTTAGCATTCCATGCAAGAGGTGATGGTGGAATGGACCAGCTGTAGTCATGGACATGTTGAGAATTGTTCAAATTTGAGATATATTTTTTGAAGGTAGAACAAAAGGACTTACTGAAGTATTGGATATATGGGTGGTGAGGGTAAGAGAGAATTCAAGGTTGACTTCCAGGTTTCGAGCCTGAGCAACTGGGTAGATGGTGGTGCCATTTACTGAGATGGAAAAGGCTTGGAGAGTGGAAGGTATATTTTTGGAAAATCAAACAAATCAAAACAGTTCTGTTCAGCCTCTGTTAGGTTTGAGATGCCTATAGGTTATTCAAGTAGGCAGCTGGATATAGGAGTGTGGACTTCTAGGAAAGGTCTTGACTTGGGATATAAATTTGATTTCCATTAGCATATAGATTATATTTGAAAATGGATGGGATCATCTGACATATTGTAGCTAGAAAATAGAGAACCAGGGACAGACCCTTGGTGTATTCTAACATGAGAGATCTGGCAGAACAGAGAAAGCCAGCAAAAGAGATTTGAGAAGGAGTAACCACATTAAGTAGGAGAAAAATTACACTAGCATGGTATCACTGAATCCTAGAGAAGGCTAAGAATGAGTAGGTCATTGTAGACTACTGAAGACCTAATTCCTTCAGAGGAGTGATAGGAGAGAATCAGTGGGCTGAGGACAGACTGGAAAGTTAAGAATTGAAGACAGTGAACATAAACAATTTTTTAGCTGTTTGTTGCAATAGGGAGCAGAGGAATGAAACAGAGGTTGAAGATAGAAGGGGTTCAAGAAAGTTTTTCTTTCCCTTTTCTAGATTGTTGATATTAAAGTATTTTTATATGTCTATGGGAATGAACAGTTAGAGAGTAAAAATCGACGATGCTATGATGCAGTAGAAAATAAGTAATAGCTATAGAGCAAAACTAAGAAAGTGAAAGGAGCATAAATTCAGGGCAAAGTAGAATAACTGGTCTTAGTAAAATTGGAGACATTTCTTACATTTGTACAGAGGTAAAGAGAGAATGTGCTTATAGATGTAGGCAGATTTTTGGGATTGGTAGTAGCAATATGAAGTACTTTTGATTGTATATATCCCTCCCATGAAGCATGTGGCAAAAATATCATCTAAGAGTGAAGGGGAAGAGGGGTATTAGTTGAGAATTTGAGGAGAGTGAAGACAAGGGATAGATATTTTAGATTGGGAAGATTAAATTTATTAGACAAACCAGTATCATCTTGTATGTTGAGTGCCAAATTGGAACTTGTAGTCATAAATGTGAAGGGAGTTCAGTCTGTAAGCACATGTGATTTTCTCCAGCAATGCTCACCTCTTTGCAGGTATTGAATAAACAAGTTTAATCAGTGTTGGTGTTTTGCTAGCTGAGCAAAATTGGAGGGAGAGTGGGGCAAAACATTTAAGGATATTTACAAGGACATGGTTATATTGACCACGTACTCTGGGCTGGATTAGGAAGGAATTGAATATATCAGTGGCAGGATGGATAGTGATATAAAAGTATGGGCAATTCTCAGTAATATTCATAGAGAATCAACATAAATTAGCTGAAAAGATAGACAATGATAGAAGACGATTGCCAGACAGTATGTTTAAACTTGAGATTTCAAAGGTGATGCCATTTTTGGTAATGCTGAAGTCTTTGGTGTGAGCATGTAGCAGAGGTTGAATGGTAGAAGAGATTGTTGGAGATAAGGAGGTCAAGGAACCGAGAGGACTTGATATTTGTTGCTGCATATTTGTGCAAGTTCAAGTCATCAAAATGTGACTGGCGAGGGAGGTAGGGTTCTAGATGCCAGAGATTTTGGTGAGTGAGGAGGAGGGATCAGAAGGGTTGTGCCTGAGAAGAGGAGTAAACTTTGGAAATGTCTGATGACATGCTCTAAGGCAGCAAGGATTTTGAAGGAAGAATGAGGAGAGACAGTTTGTAAATATCAAAAATGGCAAGGTAGATGGGCCCCAAGTAACATAAAATACGGCAGAAAGCCCACTGTTTATTGAGAGATGCAAGGGAGCAGTGTTTTTAGGGCACCATCAGGTTTTTGAGAAGATGAAAAGAACAATCAGAGAAAAGATTGCAAATGTAGGGGATAATGGACAATGGTCTCCAAAGACTGAGTGGAAAGTTTGATTGCGTAGAATGGGGTGAGAGAGGAGGCCAGTTTAGTGGAAGAATAGAAGTTTATGAGTATGAGCATCCACACTCATGTGCTGGTTAAAGCTGGTGGTGCTAAGCCCATAGACACATGACACATCCTGGGGTTATGGGCAAATGTGTTGGAGCCATTAGCCATTGATGTTATTGGACATTAGCCATTGATATTCTTGAAGACTGATTTGTCCCTAATTGCTGAAGTACAGTTTATCCTGTCTGGGCATATTAGTACTTTCTCCAGTGGTATAAGAGAACAAGCATAAGACTTGGAATCAGAGACCTGGGTTAATATCCTGGGAAGATTATTACATATTTTAAACTATTCTGAATGTCAGTGTTATCAAATGGAGATGGCATTTATTATTTATGGCTATTAAAAGAATCAGTTATGCCTGGAACATACAAAGCAACTGAGAGGTATTAGGATCCCCCCTCCTTTCTGTAGATAAGGTACTCACATTTTCTGGCTTGATTTTCACACACAGTAGGGAAAAATAGACTGGGGAGAAGAATCGTGAACTTGGAGCAGCTTATATGACATGCATCTCTTAACTCATTGGCCTCAGCAGGCCCCATATTTTACTCCTGTAGGACTCTTTTGCTGATGGGCCAAAGTCTGCCCAGCTGTGTAGAAGGCTCTGATTATTATTTTCCTCTCATCCATATGCAGTTGTTTATGGATAATATTTCAGCATAGTAATTAGGAGTACACTATGCCAAAGGGCTCTGGTAGCACAGAGGAGCTCATGATCTAAGGAATTCCAATTAAAAGCAAAAGTGAAATGTGGAAGTAGCCTTAAAAATGCAGATGGATGATGGCACTTGGTTAAAACTGTTGACCCAGGGGAATATAAGAGAACATTTCTTTCCTGGACATCTGTCTGAGCATGGTAAGCTCCCCCCTCCCTCCCACCTTTCCTCATCTACTTTTTAAGTCTAGCCACCTGGGAAAAAAATATATGATAAACTACAAATCAATTCAGTTTTAACAATGGAATGACCACCTGATTCATAGCTTTGTACTAAGCCTTAAGATACAGAGCAATAAAAGTTAGTAGAGATATGATTCCCAACTTCAAGAAGTTTACAGTCCAGTGACCTGACAACTGAATAATTTCTGCCCGGGTCACAGTCGATAAATATTGAACACCCACAATAACAAGTGTGTAGTAGAAAAGTGACTGTTCCCGTCTGCTCCTGGGACTCAACTCCACTCATTGTGCAAACTGAGTCCAGAGAGAAAGGACAAAGAAGCAGAAATATTCTTAAACATTCCTCTACAAAGTGCCTGTCAGTTACAGAACCGAGTCATGTTGTCCATTATTCCTACTTCAGTGTGCTTATGTGTGTGTCTGTGCATGTGTGTATGTGTTCCTGATTCAAATTTTGGCTTCACAGACTTTGTTAAACACATCATTAGGTTTACTGTAAGGATATTTAGTACTGGTTCATCGTATTATATGGCACCTTATTAGTGTCAACTCTTGTAATTTCTACCTGGTTCTTGTTTCTAAACTAATCAGACCCTTTCAGAAAAATTGGTTCATTTTGCCTTACGGATTCTGAAAATTGTAGGGGTGGCTTTGTTTCCTTTTTTCAGTTGGCCGCCAGAAACTTTAGAGCCAAATTCCTGGCCCATCTCTAGCAAGTATCGAGACTCTGTACTGTGTCGTTGTTAGCTTTTTCAAACAACAAAATATGTTAACTGTCCCATCAGTCAATCAATTTTTCAATCAGTCTATCCATCCTCATAAAGGAGAGGATAATGGTTCAAGGTGCTCTGGAGCAATGTGGAATCTAGGGTCCTGATTCACAAGACTCTTAGAGCTTGTTACATCTCTGCTAGCCTCCTGTAGAGCTTACTTAGCTACCTGAAACCTTGTACTCAAATTTGGTCCTGTAATAATTTGAGGAGTCCACTACTAATCCTGATAATATTTGCCCTTTCCTTCTTAGCAGCAGGCTTGATTGAGAATTCAAATTTGTTGGGACTCCACATGCTATCTGCTGGCTTTCCAAAGAGCATGCTGTACTTCTGGAATTTGAATTTGAGCTCTTCATATGATTCATCTCTAGCATTTGTATGTTTTCTCAAAATTGTGATCTAGGGCCCTCACATATTGCAGGTCGTGACTATTGATTTCAAAGAACAAAAATCTATAAAAGATGTATTATCATTAAACAAAAAACAAACACCACTAACAATTTGATCCTTTTTCCCTATTCATGGCCATTTTTTGTTATTATTTTTCATAGTTTTAATTGTACTCTGAGTATTAATTGTTTTGTCACCCTAAATTAGTTCATTGTATGCTGAAATGGAGGGGTGGTTAGGAACTCCAAATTTGGAGTGAGATTACTGGTTTCAATGTTGGCTTCTTGACTTTATTAAGTATGTTTGACCTTGGGCAAGTCATTCTACCATTTTGTGTTTCAGTTTCCTCATTTATAAAATAGAGATAATATTATTCACCTTGCTAGGTTATTGTGAGCATTAAATAAGTTACTGCATATGAAAACACATAGCATGATGCCTGGCACATAATAAAAGCACGAGTGTTAGTGGTTATTAAGTAAGTGTTTACATTAATCTGGAAAGATATTTTTTCTGGAAGTTAATATAGTTACATTTTTGCCACAAAAGTAACACACATTTGCTGCTTACGTGTAGAAATACAGAGGCTATAAGAAGCGGTAATAATGACTGACAATTGTACCATCCAGGCATGACCATTTTCAATATGCTGGCGTATATCCCTCTGGAAGTACATTTAACACTTAAATTTGCAGGTATTTCATGAATCCCAGGCCTGGCTCTGCTAATAGACATAATCATACTGGGTCTACACTTAATATACTTTATTTTCTTGGTGATGGGAAATGAAACAGGCAGGTCACCTCAATTCTCAATTCTATACTCAATACTCAATTCTAGTCAACATTTTAGGCATGTTAGCAAAAATTTTGGAGACAGTTTATACTTTCTGAATAAATATCAGCAACCAAGTTACTTAAGGAATATAACCACAGATAGTAGATCTCTTCATAATGCTTTTTGTTTATTTTCTTTAAAAAATATTCACTTGACGTGTTTATTTAGTGCAAATTGTATGCCAGGAGCTCTTCCATGACCTGGGGACATAGTTCCATGGTCTCATGGGGCTGCCATCATAACACATTTTCTAAATTTGGCATTCAGTAAATATCTGCATATATCAATATTTTAATGATTATATGGATTTGGTTAGTTTTGGAAGATTCAGGTCTGTGTACAGGCAACAGCCATCCACGGAATTGCTATAATAAACTTTCTTACTTTTTTGAAAATATAAAAGTGGAAATTAAGTTCTAGAAGATTACTTCAACTTTTCATCAGAAGAATTCACACCGTGCAGCCAAAACACAGAAGCACCATCTATGTAGGAAGAGATGTGTTTTGGAATTTTATAGGCCAAGGTTCAAAACCAGGCTTTACCATTTACTTGCTGTATGAACTTGGGCACATTATTTGCACCTCATTTTTTTTTTTTAATCTTCATTTTATTGAGATATATTCACATACCATGCAGTCATACAAAACAAATCGTACATTCGATTGTTCACAGTACCATTACATAGTTGTACATTCATCACCTAAATCAATCCCTGACACCTTCAATAGCACACACACAAAAATAACAAGAATAATAATTAAAGTGAAAAAGAGCAATTGAAGTAAAAAAGAACACTGGGTACCTTTGCTTGTTTGTTTGTTTGTTTCCTTCCCCTATTTTTCTACTCATCCATCCATAAACTAGACAAAGTGGAGTGTCGTCCTTATGGCTTTCCCAATCCCGTTGTCACCCCTCATAAGCTACATTTTAATACAACTGTCTTCAAGACTCATGGGTTCTGGGTTGAAGTTTGATAGTTTCAGGTATCCACCACCAGCTACCCCAATTCTTTAGAACCTAAAAAGGGTTGTCTAAATTGTGCTTAAGAGCGCCCACCAGAGTGACCTCTCAGCTCCTTTTGGAATCTCTCTGCCACTAAAGCTTATTTCATTTCCTTTCACATCACCCTTTTGGTCAAGAAGATGTTCTCCATCCCACGATGCTGGGTCTAGATTCCTCCCTGAAGTCATATTCCACGTTGCCAGGGAGATTCACTCCCCTGGTGCACCTCATTTTTTGTATATTATTTGCATTTTGCATTTGTTGCATGTTATTTGCAAAGTAATATTTGCACTTCATTTTTTTTCACTTCAGTGATTTTATTTTTGCATTTCAGTTTTTTTCATCTGCACAACGGTGATAACACTTACCTTGAAGGGTTTTACATGGCAATCAAATGAGACAATGCATACTGAAGAGCTTGCACATATATTGTAGTTATTGCTGCTATTGTTTTCAGGAAGCAGGAGGGCTTCTGGGAGCTCTGGACAGGACGGTAAGCATTCCAGGAGCTTCCTTACAGTCACAGCTCTGACAACATGATCGACATTTCCAAAGTTGGGAGCTGGAGGCATGTTGCTTTACAAGGCCACATGACCTCAATCTGACCAGGTGGGGGTGGGAATCTCTTTCCCCCAACACGACCAACAGTCGGGGGCATAAACTAAGGCTTTAAGGATAAATCTAAAAACAGTTTGGTTCTAGCTATAATATGATTCCAGGTTGAATATTTACTTTTGGTAACTGCTGGCAAAGAATAAATATCTTTAAATCCTTTCATCATTCCCTTGCCTCATGAGACTTGATAACTTAGTATTTCTTATCACCTTATTTACTGAATTAGTCCATTTTCTCTGCCAATGCCCTGTTCCTCAGAGTGTGCTTCAGGTTGGCACTTTTCCAGCAGCCTCATGAAAGGTGCCCTTCTTTTATACAGATTTGGTAAAAAGAGGAGGCTATCACTTTTTCTGGGGGTCTGAAAAATTTAAATAACTCAATTCCATCTTAATTTAGGAAAGGGACAAGGTGTACTAGTGAACTGGGTAAGAGGTGGAAAATTCTTTTTCTTTTTCTTTCTTCTGCTGATTTGATTTAAGACTAAACCTTAGTTTCCCCATCTGTAAGACAAGGATATTTTCCCACCTTGTTGTCTCCGAGGAATGTGGAGAATTTGAATGGTGAATGGTTTGATCTTCATAGTAAGAAAAGAATAAATTGCTCACTTAATAAATTGCCAGGCCACTTGGGTACTATTTAGTGGATTACCTTTTCTAGAGTGGTAAATGATAGTAAATGGTAGATAGCAGTCACTGGAAGAGTTAATGCAGCTTTGATCTCCTGAACTGAAAAACTCTTTAGCTGCCTCAGAATGAAATGGAATTATTTCTTCCCTTTTATCTGAGGCTCAGTAAACCCTCCCAAAAGGAAGACATTATTTCCTTTTTCCGTCTTGCATAACCATTAGAATAAAAGGGACTTCATAGCCCTACACACACATATACATACCAAAAGTGGCCATTAAGAACTATGCAAAGAACAATTCTTTAAAAAGTGTCATCTATCATTCAATTAATAAAGCACACTTCCTGAGTACTGACTCTCTATAAGGGTTTATGTTAGATGCCTGGAGGAACACAGATGTGAATGAGATATCCTCTACCCTAAAGCACTCTCAATGAGGAAAAAATACTTTCTTAGGGCTCTTAATCTCATATTCCTCTCAAAAGGGTTGACACTTCATGTATTGGTCCTAATATCCATATCCGATAATATAGATAATATAGCTATGCTATTGCACATGAACTACAGGAGAGGACTGGAATTAGGACAAAGTGTGTTCAGTTGAGATTTTCCTCCAGTCAAGAGCTAATTACGACCAGGAACAATATGGAAAGCATCTGTTTATCTGACTGAATGCTTCTAACAGTATCTCTTGTGTGGTGGGGCTGTTCCTGAGAGGAAATACAGAGTCCAAGGCAAACACTCCTCTGTGCGTTACGGAAAAATGGTTATTGCTATAAGTTATGTCAGAGCTATGCTGGATGCCCTTGCTGGGTCCAAATGTCAGATTCAGTCTGAGAGGGAAAGGATGCACTTCCTATGGCAAATTCATGATTCGTTATGAGTGTTCCTAAAAAAGACTGCATCCAAGGGCTCTGTGAGAGATTTCTCAAGTCACAATCATTAAAGAGAACCAAATACCAACAACTGGCAAGGCAGACAGGCCAACAGAAGACAGAGCTCTTTGCTTTCTGTTTAATTCTGGCAGCTAGTCTAACGAACTGAGCAGCTTCCAGAAGGTACTACCCCATATTCTGACGGGCAAACACTGTTATCTTAATTTGAAAAGTAATATATGCACATGGTTGAAAAAATGGAGAGCCCTACATGCATGCACAAATACACACATGGTTAGAAAATGTAAAACCTAGTTCTACTACACAGAGATAGCTGCATTTAATATTTGGTATGTTTTTCCTTTATATGTTCTAAATTGGAATCATATTGGATATTCAATTTTGCAGCTTCCTTTTATTCACTTAGCAACATATTGAACACATTTTCCCATGTAATTAAGTGTTCTTTGAAAACATTATTTTAAATTACTGCTTAATTCCCTTCTTATTGGGCATTAAGGCTGTTTCCTAGTTTTCCTCTACATAAATAAGTCTAAGAGGAATATTCTTTTTTGTAATAACTTTTTCCTTTTATTTCTTTCAATTCCTAGAAATGGCATCACTGGTTCAAAGGGTATATTTTTTTCAAGGGCTTTGATATATTTTGCCAAATTGTTTTCTGGAAAGATTGTACTATTTTACACCCCCACCAACTGCAGGCCTTTTAGGGAACTGCTTGATGACTGATGTTGTGTTAAAACCACCTGAGCCCAGAAAAAGTCAAACAATTCACAATAACCTTAGGCTGTTTTGGTCTTTTGAGACAGAGCTCTTTCTCCTTTCAGAATGAGTTGGAGCTCTTTCCCTTCTCAGAATGCTGCAAAGAGGAAAGCTTAAATATGTAGGTAGTCGTACATTTTGTACTTCTATCTACCAGTTGGTTAGAAGTGCTAGAAATGGAAAATTATATGGACGCACACATACACACATATGTGTATACGTGCAACAGATGTGCAGAAACAATTTTATATCTAAAAAATACCCCTTGTTCTGTTTTTCTTAGTCTAAGATTGTGGAAAAACACATTTGGATTCCATGCTCATTATTCATGCTTTGGTATAGATCTTTTGAAATCCTTATTCAAGCTCATGTATATATGGTGACATATATGAAAATTAGGCATAAAATGTTATGTATGGTGTGATTATAGATACATCTTTAAAAATACTAACATACCATACATAATATTTTGTACCTGTTTTCAACTCAGTATACTGAGTTAACCAATTTTTAATGGATGCATAGCATTGTTTGAGGTTATACCAAGATTTATTCTAATGAGCCCCACTGTTGAACATTCAAGCTATTTTAAATTTTATGCTATTGAAAACATCTTTGTAGAAAGTCATTCCACATATCTTTATTATTTTTTTAAGTTCCCAGAAGTGCAATTTCTAGGTCAAAGGGCACGCATGATTTTAACGTACTTTAAAAACTATTAAATACTTTCTCACCAGAATGATTGCACCAAAGTGTCTTTCTACTAGCAGTGATGAGGGTACATGGGAAATTTGAGATATACAATTTAAAAATTTATTCCTTCTTGACATTTTTATATATGGTCTCTATTAGTTTTCTGTTGTTGCTGTGACAAATTTAATCCAAACTTAGTAGCCTAAAACAACACAAATTTATTATCTCACACTTGTGTAGATCAGATGTCTTACATGGGTCTTATCGGGTTACAATCAAGATGACGGCAAGGCTATGTTCCTTTCTGTGGGCTCTGGTGGATGTTTCTTTGCCTTTTCCAGCTTCTAGAGGCCACCCACATTTCTTGGCTCTCAGCCTCCTTCTTCCATTCTCAGAGCTAGTAAAGTTATTGAGTTCTTCTCACATTCCATCACTTTGACCCCCACTTTTGCCTCCCTCCTCCACTATTTAGGACCCTTGTGATTACATTGGGCTCACCCCCAGCTCAAGGTGCTGAACTTAGTTACATTGGCAGAGTCCCTTTTGCTCTATAAGGAAACATATTCACAATTTCCGGAATTAGGAGGCGAAAATTTTTGAGGGATCTTTGTTCTGCCTCCACATTGTCCTTCTTCATTACTCATATTCCTGTGTCTTTATTACAAGCAAATCTCAATTTCATTTTCCTCATTTCTTCCAATTTGGATCTAAATCGAGACCTCTTGCTTCAGATATTAGCATTCATTTATTCGGGTCTCAATCCTTAATGTGGCTCTCCCTTGATCATTTGCTAAGCAGCACGGTATTTAAGAAGACCATTATTTTACTTGTTCCTTAAATTTCAAGCTTCTTCCCTCCAAGGGTACATTTTTCATTTCAAAGCCACAGGAACTGGTGTCACTTTCTCTCTGTACTGATAACACAGGATTAAAATTGTTGCACCAAATTGTCTTCTCTTTCTCCCTCTCCTCCTAATTTGTCACAAGCAGGTATTCTACCAGAAGTTGGGAAAAAAGATTTCCAGCTGATGTGCAGCACCTCTACCTTGTGGTAGATTCATTGCCCTGCACATTTTGAATCTGCTGACAAGAAACTTGCAGCAGAAGTAATCAGAGCTCTCTCAAGATTGATTTTTGTCCCCTGCTGGCATATGGCATAGAGGGTGGAAAGGCTCTCATCTCTCAAACTAATCTTAACTATTTAGAAGCCATTATTGCAGGATTACAAATCATCAGAATACCCCACTTTTTCTAACAACGTTATTTATTGGTAAGACCTTCAAATTAGTCTTGTGTCTTGACTTTTCACTATTCTTATAATCAACCCCGAGATAAGTTTCATCTAAAAAGCGTGCATTGCAGTTAACACCATCACTTTAATTGCACAAACGTTAAGCCAAATTCCATCTCCAGTTCACATTTTAAAAATAATTCAAACCAAAATGCAAATTGCTTCTTGTCTTCAGTTTGTAAGAAATGCTTAAAGTCAACTTGTCACGAAGAAGAAATTGAATCTATTACCTGTACTGTTCAGGAAGGAAGATGTAGAGAAAGGAGAATAGTGAGATTTATCTGATATTTGGTTGATATATGGGTATATAAAATCTTAAGTAATACTGATAATGTCACACAATATTGCAACATATATTTTCAGTTGAACATTATAAGACAATAAGGCATAAAAGGAAATTAAAGGGAAATATCTGAATGGTTGTCAGGGAACACTTTTTCATTCTGAGAATCATAAACATATGGAATGGTGTGCCAGGCAAAGTTTCTGAGATGAGGATATTGGAGTAATTACAAAATGGATTTATATTCCAAGGATTGAAGTGCACACGAGAAAGAGCTTTGAGTCAAATGATTTTTAACCACCTCCCCAAAGGAAAAGCACCTCATGAAAATGCATTTTACGAGTTTTATCTAAAATTGTGAGGCATCAGAAAGAGAGGAGTGTTTAATGTTTAAAAAAACCACAAAACTCTATTTTAAAGGGAAAAAAGAAAGAAAGAGAGATACTACAAAGATTAGAAGGGGGAGAACCAAGTGAGTGTGAGGGAAGACTTAATGAAAACCTACTCAAATGAAATAGATCTATTAATTCAATTTCATAAGCCCTGATAAGAGGCTGAAAACTTGGTCAAAGTCACCTTGAGGACTTTTTCAGACTTGGAGGATGATATTCTTAGTATAGTTACCTCATTTGCTCCTCAAGTCTCATCTCAAGAGTTTAGTCTCTACATCTAAACCCAGCCTAACTAGTAAACCCCATCTTCTACCTCCTTCTTACTTAGGACAAACATTGCTATGGGATCACACCCAAGCACTAGCCATTTTCCAATATAGCACATGCTGCTCCTCCTCTGCTTGGAATATTCTCTTCCTTGTTTCTGACTGCTAAATTTCTTCTGATTCCGAAAGCAGATCTTCTCAAAGACTTCCCCAATCAGTTCTCTTTGTCACTGAATAAAATTGCTACTTGCTACTCTGTGCTTCTTCCCAGTACTTTGTATTTTCCTTCAGTAAGCACCTATCTCAGTTGATTGTGGCTGCATATTTGTATATCAATTTCCTTCACTAGACTAGATCAGGGAATAAGTCTTATTCACAAGGAATCACCAGCATCTGGCCTGGACCTTAATACCTGTTAGCTAAATAAATGATTTAATTAATGAATATTTGAACACTTGAAAAGAGGCACTTTGGGATACCAAAACAGTACTAGAATTTATAGACAAGCAGACGTAACTCATAAATTGTTCATATTATTTTGTTGTAGTGGAATTATATTGTATTAAATATTGGTTAAAATAATCAATTACTGTCAAGAGCCTGAAAACGTTTTCACTATTATTATCTTTAAAAAATTGTGATGTTTATTACATCAATGTAATGCAATATAAATTAAAAAAAATCATTGCTAAATCAATTTGAAAACATCAAAAAGAAAACAATCAGTACTGTATGGATAACAATAACTCCTGTCAGATGAGCCTAATCTCTTACAAAGATAGGGCTGGAAGAAAAAGGGAAACAATGGATCTCATCAATATTAACTTAAGGCTTTTTATTCTATTTGATATTGCAGGCCTAATATGGAAAAATTAGATTAACTTGACTAGACAGAAGATTAGGTAAGGATTGGGATGAAAGACTATTGGGCTGCCTGAATTCCCAACCTGGGGAATTCTCACTACCTTAGAGAAATGCTCAGAGCCCAACATAGTCTCCCACAAATGAAAAGGTGTCAGTGACAAGCAGAAAGAAATTCAGTTAGGGTAAGAGAAGCTCAGTGCTCTTGGAGTGGAAGAAGCCAGAAAAGGACTTTTTAGATAAGAATGAGGAAGGGAAGAAGAGCATCCTCCTCTGTGGAAAGATGCTTCCTAGAGATTGCACATACATCTTCTTATATCCTATTGGTCAGAACTCGGTCACATGACCAGAGCTACTAACAAGAGAGGATAGGAAATGTGGTATTTATTGTGAGTTGTGATATGCCCAATAAGCTATTGATACTCTTACTTTTAAAGGAGAGAAGTGATACATGAAAGTGGGCAGTAGGCTTTAAGAAACAAGGTTCGTCAACAGTGTTAAGGAGGAAGGTTGAGGAGAATGAGGAAGACTGAAATGTGTTCATTGAGCTTGGTAAGGAGGAAGTCATTGTTGACTCATTCTTCAGCATTTGAGTGTTGTCAAACCTCTTCTTATTTCTGTTTTTCTTGAATTATTTCTATTTTCTCAATTTTCATTTGTGGTGGTTTTGTAATTGTCAATTTGGCTAGACTGACTAAGTTTCTCAGAATTCTCTTTTCTGTGTGTTTCCAGTTTGGGTAAAAGGCCACAAGAAAGGATATGGCGGGAGAATTGGAGGGTGGAAGTGAAGTAGCAGTCATTTTTATGGCTCACACATATTTGTCACTTATCTGCTGGCTCACCTCATTGCTGTGAGGCAGTGGCCAGGTCTGCCCTGCTTCAGCTTCCAGGGATCCTTCCTCAACTTCTCCAACTCCTAAGCCAGATGCAAATGGTTAGCCTCTTGATGAAGGACTCAACTTCTGCAGGAAACCCGTGCCATCAAGCTTAGAAGCCACAAGAACTGAATGGGATTCAGTCCATCCTTGTGGGCTCCAGCTCTTGCTTGTGGATTCCAGCTTCCCCTTGCTACTTCTCACTTTAACTCCTTTTCCGTTCGCTACTTCTGAAGACTTTAAGCTCCAGCATTAGACACAAGGAAAACAGCATTACAGACAGTGCTTACCTGTTCTCATAATTGCAGAAAGTCAAATCTCTGTAATCAATCTATCTATAACCTAGCCATCCTGCTTCTCTGAATGTACCTTGACTGATCTACCCATTACTCAACTTCCTGATATCAGACTTTCACCTTCTCATAGACCCTCTTCTCACTATATGTTTTATTTTCAGTTAATTAGAATTGTGAGTATTCCCTTAGCAAGGGTAGAAGAAAGGAAATTTACTGTATTTTCAAATGCTCAAAATAAGACCAAATAGGGCATCTCTAATAGTTGGAAAAAAATGCTATAGTGCATGATTCAGCAATTTGACTCCTAGGTATGTACTCAACAGAAATGCATACATATAGTCACAAAAAGTACATGATCATTTATAGTAATTTTGTTTGTAATAGCCCCAAATGGAAAATATCCAAATGCCCATCCATTGTAAAATGAACAAAAGCATTGCTGTATGTTCATGTAACAGAATTCTAAATGACATTAGGAATGAAAATCTACAACTACATGCAATACTATGGAATAATCTTAAAAAAATGTTGAGTGGAAGAAGCCAGCACCAAGCAGCATAGCACATAGTATATCATTCCTGTATATACTTTATACTGTAATTTCCACATACTATACACAGTTTATATATAAAGTTCAGGCTTCTTTTGGGGATTCTGGTAATGTTCTGTCTCTTGAGCTGGATTCTAGTTCCACAGATGTGCTCAGTTTGTGAGGATTCATTGAGCTTTACAACTTATAATAACTGCACTTTTTTGGCTGTAAATTATTCTCTAAAAGTTTTTAAAAACAAGCCAAAGAAAGATACATATAAACAATTAAGTGTATACAGAAATAAAATTCTCCCACTGTGAGTCTGAAAGAAATTGTCAAATTACCCATTCTTTCCCTAGACTAGTACCATTTAAATAATCTACTATTAGTGTTGTAATTACACGGATAATGCTTCTTTGTATTCCATTAAGAAATTTTGTTTATTCTGTTTGAGTTCTGACATTTGCTAGTAGATAGCATTGCCATGGACTGAAATTACACTTAAATAACAAGATACATCACAGTTTTTCTGGATGATAGGAGAGTAAAAAATTGGGAGAATATGCAAAGGTGTTTCATAGAATAAAGCAATGAACTTATCTTTGAATAAAGTGTAGATGTCAAAGTAAATATTGATTGATTCAATATTTTCAGAAAGCACATAATTTTCTCAATTAAATCATATGCTTACTAACCATAGAATTGGATAATCAATTATTACAAATATTTAAATTTATCTTAGTATAAGAATTAATGGCATTTGAACACCATTTTTAAGCTCTGTTTAATAATTTGGTAAGGAGATCATGCAGCACTGTCTTAGGAGTCTGGTCTTTTGGCACCAACACAACTAATCCATCCATTCTGACACTCAGTTTTCTCATCTTAAAATGTGGCGTTTATTTTATGCTGTGCCTGCAATCATAGCATTGCTGTGAGCATCAAGAGAAGTTAGGTATGTGAAAATACTTTAAAATTGTAAAACACTGTGAATATAAAGGCTTTGGGTGCTTCCTAGTACTACTGGTGGGTTTGGTGGAGTTGTACATGTATTTCCTCTTGGGATTTGTGAGGATGCCTGGTTAAAGTTAAATCACCTAACTGACCCATATGAGGAATGACTAAGAAAATTTTTTCTTAGACATATCCTCAAACTGACCACACTGACTATTAATGTTTTCCTTTGGCTTGAAATGTGAAGATAGCTTTTGCCAACATATTTCAACAAATACATTTAGAATGCAAGCATATATTTCTTCCTATTTAAGGGCATAAAGTAAAAACATCTAATGGTCAATAATTGCAAAATGAAATAGCACTTTAAGAATTTAAAACTTTGCTATATACAATTGCAAACATAATTTAATAATTTTTATATAAGCTCTTTTGAATGCTGACTATCATGAGATAAAATTTTAAGGACTGTAAGAAATATGGAGTTTATATTCTGGTAGTAACAACAAGATCTATACATATATAACCACAAAACCAAGTAGTTTTATTTTGTTTGGAAATTCTTTTTATTTGATAAATAAAGTAATTTTTAAAAAAAACTAAGGAGAAAAAATTAAATGTCATGTAAATAGTAGAGAGAATAAGTGTTCTGTGACTTTGAAGGAGGGAAACATCCCATCGAATGGTGACAATGAAGAGAGGCTAAATAGAGGCAGTAAGCAAACAGTCTGACTGAGTCAAATCACAGACTGAGCATAATCTAAATTCTTCTCTTCTTACTCCAATAGATGGAAATGGTGGACTAAATAAATAAATAAATAAATGCATATTTTTAGTTGTAAAAATAAAGTAATAAAAAGAAACTTTAGGTGACAGAAATGGATTAGGATGAGCTGATGTATGTGGTTTTATGGGGACTGGAGTTTTGTCATTCTTTAAAAGAGGGGCATTAAAGGTACAGGATACACAGAAAGACAGGAGTCAGACCGGGTTTGAAACAAGCATTCAAATATTTCCACCTGCTGGCCAGAACCAAGCTATCTCCTCCCAGAGTGAAAAAAAGTCACTTGAGAAAAAACAGAACAAGAAGCTTGCATCAGGCACAATATGGAAGCCAGATTCCCATTAGTTATTCATTGCAAAGCCCCCAGCTAATAATAAAGGACCTGTTTTGGAGTCATGTATCCTGTAGAGTCTAAGTTGAGGTAGCTGTGAAATCACTATTTAGGGATGACTCAGTAACCTAGGGCACATAGGGAAGGAAAGTCCATGGAAGATAACTGCCAAAGAGTTGAGTTCAGAGAGATAAATTATAAACCATACTGCAGAAATCCAAAATAATGAAAAAAGTTTACCGGTGCCCTTCCTCCATAACATGGGAGAATTTTGTCAAGGAAACAAAAATAATAGAAAAAACTTAAAGTGACTGCAAAATCAGCATATTTACTATACTTAAAGATACAAAGGAAAAAAATCCATGAAATTAGAGGAATAAATGGGTATGAAAAATCAACAATCCTAGAAAAATTAAAATATAGTCATTAAAAGAAAAAGTTTAATAAACGATTTATTAATAATAAGCATAGCTGAGGAGAGAATTAGTTTATTTAAAGATTGAACTAAGGATATTTCCTAGAACAAAGAACAGAAATATAAAGAAATTGAAAAAAAAAAAATGAACAAGAAGCAATGAGACACAGAGGACAGAGTGAGAAGCACCAGCATACATCAAAAAGAAGTTTCAGAAAGAACTGTGATGAAAACAAAATAGCAGAAGAAATAATTTCCTGAGAATTTTCCAGAAATGAATTAAAATTCCAAATTCTCAAAAATTCATACAACATGATAAATTTTCAAAAGTCCATAGCTACGTAAATACATTGTAGGGACCTGACAGGACTCAAGTTATGCAGAGATAATTCTAAAAGCAGAGGAGACCAATTTACCAACAAAGAAACTACAATTAAGTTGATTACTACCTAATTCCTTATCAGGAAAAAGAAACATCAGTGATACATTTAGACTGCTGATGGAAAATATTTGGGAATTTAGAACTTTATACCAGATAAAAAAAAAATCCAATAAAAATGTTTGAAATGTTTATTTGAAAAGAAAACCTTTTCAGAAAGTCAAAGACTGAAAATTTTTTAGCCACAAATTCATGCTTAAACAACTAGCAAAGATTATATCTTGGCAAAAAGAAACATGAACCAGAAGAAAGGAGCAGGATGCAAGGAACGATATTGAGCTAAGAAATTGGCACCACATTTACACAGAATCCACCTGTGTTTAAAAACAAGCTGAGACTAGAATATGAAGCAAAAATAGTGTAGGCATTTGGAGGGAGAAGTTTAGAGGAAGTTAAATAATATTAAAATCTTGTCTTATTTGGAAAGAGGAAAGACATGAAGATTAACTATTGATGTGGTTAGAAACACATAATTTTAAGTATGCATTAAAAGTGGACAGTTAACTACTGAAAGAATAGATGTAGAAAATATAACTTCTAAAGAAGTTGGGGGAAATAAAATTTAAACAATGTCCAAAAAATCACCAGCAATCAAAGAGAAAACTTGGGAGGTAGAAATCACAAAATAATGCAGTAGAAATAATTTCATTAAATCCAAGTAAATTAAACTCACCTATTAAAAGTCAGAGAGAGTCATAGGGATAATAAAATAAAATAAACCAAACAAACTAGCAACATATCCAGTTATATTTTTGAAAATAATAAGATAACACTATGGACATTGTAGAACAATTTTGAAAGCATAATAAAATGGGCAAATCTAGAAAAATAGAAATGGTCCTAGTTAGCTGAGAAAGAAATAGTAGCAGATTTTTAGGCAGTTGTTAAAGATCTCTCTTCATTGGTGTCAAGTCCAGATGATTTTATGGTGATTTGAGCTTGAATGTTTTGTTTGGGACATTTCTGTTTTGCCGCATCAGCTTTTCACATCCTTTCCTTATTGTCCCAGCATGATTTTTAATCTTTGTTTTCAAAATGTCTTTGTTTGAATGGTAAATTATATAATTACTCTGGTTATATCAAGTTAATATGGGAGAGGTACTCATTATTTTATTCAATCTGTTCTAGATAATATAAAAAGTGCAACTTATTTTGTGAGGCCAGTATAAACTAGTGTAACCTTAATGCTAAAATGGAACAAGGAGTAACTTTCCCTACAAGGTTTGAAAATGAATTATAAGGTTACAGTTTTTCTACAGTTATAAAACTGCTACTGGTGAAAGAATTCACTAAAAGGTCTGTGGCACAGAATAGAGAGTACAGATATAGACACCGATATGTGAAAGACTTCACTATCTGAAAGTCAGTTTTCAACATAATATTGAGTACAAAGTCATAGACAAAATATGAGACTAAGTTTGTAAAGCAAAATATAAGGAAATGCATATATCAAAAACCATATTGGTTTTGAATGGTGGGATGAATGATTTTTGTTTTCTTCTTTGTACATTTTAATTTCCAAATTTTTTATAGAGTAATTGTTTTAATACCTTATTAAAATGCAGTGACAATTTTCTTTTTCTTCAGAAGGTAAAGATAAGAATTGAGAAAAATATGTCTAGCATTACAATTAGTTGCATGCCAAAACAGTGTATTTTTCAACCCTGCCCTCCATTTTTCCCCTCAGATATGGAATTTTTTTTATTAATTTCCATTTAGAAATAGTTCTTGTATTTCTTGGGTAATTTAAAATTAACACACATTGTTATGGATTATTAAACATAGGTTTCTGGAAATTTACTTCTAAGGTACAACCATATACAATAATTTTGATTAATTGAGATTATTTACTGATATTTAATGCCATACTCACCAAAAGGAAGAAAAAACTCGAACATAATTTAAAACTAAGCAAGAAAGAGAATCCATTGGATTCACTAAGAATCAGCTTCTATGGGTGTGACAAAATTTTAGAGCTGAAAGACAATTTAGAGATTATCTAGTCCATTTAGTCCATTTATTATAGGTGGAAAAAATGAAGCCCAAAGAAATTCCTTGGTTTCTCCAAATTTTTCCTAGAAACACCTGTAAATGCAAGGCAAGTGTATTCATTTTCTTCATATATTTGTTTAGTTCTTGGGTTTCAGCTTAAAAATTCCAGGACAGTTTTGCAACTACTTCATCACTTCATCTGTGTTGTTAAAAAAATGCTTTAAATTATTTACCATTGAGTAATTTTGACACTATTAGAAAATGCACCATGTTTATCCCTTAAATTTGAGTAGTCCCTGGCACTCCACCATATACTTCTGGGGTTGTGTGTTCCTAAATTTAAGTTAAGTGAGATGCCTGAAGTCACATTTAGTTACTGCTGGTTCTCATGAAGGTATTCTGAATGTTACCACTCTGACTCAGATTTAACTTGGGCAGCTTGCAGGCTACTCGAGTAGTTTACAGTGAATTAGAATTCTTCAAAGCCTACAAAATCAGTAGATTTTGTAGCAAACCCAGTATAGAATAAGCATAGTATGTTTCATAAAATGTTACTATACTTGGTCTTTGAATTGACCTTGAAACACTAAGAAAAATGTTTTAAATAGAGAGAAGGATTTCCCCTTTTAGTTCATTACTCAATCGAATTCATGGAATATTTCTCAGTTTCTAGAGGTATCTTTTAGAAAACATTGTATTTAAGACATCTTACTTGAAACTCAAAATCTCAAACTACATTTGGGATTATATTCCTGCTTGTTTATGAATCCTTTTAACAGAAATTTTATTTTAGTTATCTCCAGCTACATATAGTATATCTAGGAAAATTATATATATCTTCTGATTTTATTCCAGTTTGTCAACTTCTCTTCAGTTACTTTTGGAAAGTACAGAATATTCCAAATGTGACTGCTGTCCTCTTCCTGAGTACATTAGAATCTACTGCATAAAATACTCCTGTTAATAAGGTTATTCTATTTGTGATTAAGTTTCCTTGACTGCTCAATCAAGTACCATGCAATGGGTTGGCATAAACAATGGGAATTTATTAGCTCATGATATTGAGGCTAAGAAAAGTCCAAATCAAGGCATCATCTTCCTGAAGACTGGTTCTGGGTCTGGCTGTTGGTGACCCTTGGTTCTGGGCTCCTCTGCCACAGGGCAATTCACATGGCAGCCCTTCCCTTCTCTTCCAGGTTCCATTGACCTTCAGACAGCTTCTTGCTTCCTGTGGCTTTCTTTCTATCTGTCTGAATTTCAATCTGCTTGTAAAGAACCCCAGTAATAGGATTAAGACTCAGCCTGATTGGGTTGGGCCATGCCTTACTGGTCCTACATATGAAAAGGTCCTACTTACAATGCGGGTACACCCACAAGAAGGGATTGAGTTTGAGAACATGTTTTTCTTGGGTACATATCTCCAAATCACCATACTTCCCTTTGGATCATCACAAACTTCGAGCATTGTTTGGAAAATTTTCTTTTGAGATCATGGTAGCTTTTAATGGGTTTTCTATTTCTTTCTCTTTCTCTGAAATTAAACATCGTGTCATGATGTAATTGTTTTAAAATCTAATATTTCTTTCCTCACATCTTCCAAAGTCTTCAATATTAAATTGACACATCTTACAATGGAAACATTAAAACAGTGTATTAATTTCCTTTGGCTGCTGTAACAGATTATCATGAACTTGGGGACTTAAAACCAGGGAAATTTATTCTCTCACAGTCTAGAGACAGGGAGCCTGAAATAGGTTTCACTGGTCTGAAATCTAGGGGTTGGCAGGGCCAAGCTCCTTCTGTAGGCTCTAGGGGAGAAGGCTTTCCTTGCCTTTCCCAGTTTTTGGTGGCTTTTGGAACATTCTTTGGCCTCTGGCCATGGCACTCCAGTTGCTGCCTTGGTGGTCAGGTCACATTGTCTTCTCTGCTTCTGTCTTGGCAAATTTCCCACTGCCTCCCTCTAATAAAGATACTTATGATTGTGTTTGGACCCACATGGAATACCCTCATCTCCAGGTCCTTGACTTAACTTAATCATGTCTTTTTTTTTTTTTTTTTATGTTGTATAGGTAACAATTACAGATTCCAGTGATTAAGACGTGGACATATTGAGGTACATTATTCATTCTACTGTAGGTAGCTTTCAAAATTGTATAGATAGCCACCGTTCTAAATATTGGCTTTTAAAGTTTCACAGAAAGCATTTTACTCTTCAACCCAAAGTAAATGTATACTGTGATAATAGGTCCCTGAGAACAGAATGGCGAATTAGCTCTCTTCACTTATCTCAAAGTACTTTTGAAACCTAACACAAATATTTTAGCCAAAAGGAGATGAATGCAAAAAATGGAATTGATCCAAATATTTTACTTTATTTTTGGGTTTGAGTACTTATAATCAAAATAATTGTCATCTCACACAATAGTTTCATTTTGTGCTTGTTATAAAAAAATGAGATGAAAAATGCTTAAAGAATCCTTGTAGAATTAAGGCATTATCTTTCAGAAATTATTTCATCTTGTAATTCATCAAACTTAGTTGTTTACATAATCTCTAGGCTGGAGAATTTCTATTAGTATTTTTTATTTCTAATTTTGAAAGGAAATAAAACATAAAGATAAATGAAAGCCTATTCAAAAAACTTACAAGGTAGAAATGGTTTTATGATTCAGGAGAGCAGCTGCTTACCTTTTTAGGGTGAATATTCTAGGGCTGCTTATATTTGGTACAATTTTAGTCATGTTTCACAAGAGCATTTGGGCCGCTAGACTTGTTGGTTAACAAAATTTTATCATGTGTGACTTAGGCATGTCTCCCATCAGGATTGTCAGCTTTGTAGACGTAGAGAAGTTGACATATATATTTGCTGCCCCCAAAGCTCTAAAACAGTGGAATAATGAGATAAATACAGTATGGCATAACATTGACTATGTGGTGTAATGCAAAAATATAGTAAAGATTCAATAAAAACTTTACTTGTCTCTGACTGTTCACCACTATGTTTTGCCTACCCAGATTACTTGATCATCTGAATCATCTGATTCACCTGAAATATGATTAAGAATAGAATGTGCAGAAAAGAAAGTGAGCCTAGAGAAAGGAATCATTCCAGAGATGATAGAAGTCAATGACATAAAAATAAGTTGTATTAGATTCTCATGGCGGCTAAAACAAATTACCACAAATTTATCATCTCACTGTTCTAGAGGTCAGAACTCTGAAAATAAGTCATATGGGGCTAAAATCAAGGTGTCTGTGAGGCTCAGTTCCTTCTGCAGGCTCTAGGGTAAAATCCTTTCCTTGCCTTTTCTAACTTTTCCCCGCATGCCTTGGCATGTGGCCCCTTTCCAGCAATGGCATCACTTTGACTTCTGCTTCCATTGTCAAGTCTCCTTCTCTGCCTCTGACCCTCCTGCCTTCCTCTTACTAGGACCCTCTTACTGGCCCATGTGGGTAATTCAGGACAGTCTTCCCGATTTCAAGATCCTTAACTTAATACATCTATATGCAAAGCCTCTTTCACCTTGTAAGGTAACATAGTCACAGATTTGGGGATTCGAGGGTGGACATCTTTGAGGGGCTTTTATTCTGCCTATCACATAAGTCAATACTCAGTAAAAAGGGTTTGGCATTTTCTAAAAATAGGAAACTCATAAATACAAATACAGTTGAGATAAGTGCTATGGAGGGAATGTACAGATGAGAACCAGCAGGAGATTTTACCTAATCAAAGCAAAGGAATGACTGTCTAAGGAAGTGCTTTCAGGCTGGGGTGGGACAGCAAATTCCATTTGAGGAAATTTTCTTCAACTAGTCATTTTTCCTTCTAATACAATCACAACACTAAACTTTTGACTTGGCTCTTTTTTCCATTTTATTTTTTTTTTGCACAATTACCAGATAAATTTAAAATCAAAGAAATCTAGATTAAGTAAGTGTGGATGATGTTACAATGAAATCTGTTCGATGTTTCAGCAGCAGATGTATCACCCAGGGACACTCTCCTTTGGAAACAGCAGGAACCTCCTGCCGACTCTCTCTTCTGGCTTGCATCCATTTCCTTGCCAGCTGCCAACTTTTTAAACTATAGCGAGCCTCTCAGTTTATGGTCCTTTCAAGCAAAAATCTGTTACACTAGTAGAGAAATTGCAATACTTATGTAAATCAATAATTGCAATGTATATGACATCATAAATTCATAGCATGCCCACAGTATTAACTACAATATATATAATGTAACTCATTAGCATATCTGCCTAGGTACGTCTTCAATTTTCTAGTTTACTTTTCATAAAGATGTGACAGTTCTGGATTCAGGAATTTTGAAAAAAATATGAGCATTCTACATTATCTATAGCCCATATAATCTTGCAAATATTCTTGGAGGTTCCTTAGGTCTTAAACTCAGTAACATTTCTGAGCAAGGCTAGAAGGTTCTTATTAGAACTTCCCTTCTCTAGTCCCTAGAGATCTAAATGAAAGGTCTTAATTAGAAACTGGGAGTCAACCCATTGTTGATGATTCTAGGTTTAGACATTTTATTTTCTCAGCTAACTTAAGTGTCTGTTTTTACTTTAGTGTTGGTCGTTAATCATGCTATTGTTTTCTTTCTACACCATCCAGGGCTTTTGTGGTAATAGTCCTTCCTTCATCTGACAAGTAATTTTTGAACAACTATCCTGTCAGGCCTCTGAAATGCTGGAAATTCAGTGTAGAACAATATAGATATGATGCTTCTTCCTGAAAAATTTATACTCTACTGAAGAAGTAGTCATTAAAAATTATACAACTCATAAATACAAATACAGTTGAGATAAGTGCTATGGAGGGAATGTACAGATGAGAACCAGCAGGAGATTTTACCTAATCAAAGCAAAGGAATGACTGTCTAAGGAAGTGCTTTCAGGCTGGGGTGGGACAGCAAATTCCATTTGAGGAAATTTTCTTCAACTAGTCATTTTTCCTTCTAATACAATCACAACACTAAACTTTTGACTTGGCTCTTTTTTCCATTTTATTTTTTTTTTGCACAATTCCCATTTTCTATGGCTGCAATAGAACAAAAGACCTGCTGCCACTCATAGAGTCTAAGCTGTTCCTGTAGTGTTTATTTTTCCTCCAGAGCTTTTATTCATCTTAGTTTGGGACGTGCAGTTAAAGCGTGATCAGATGTTTGTATTTTGACAATTTATAGGCTTTTCCTATCTATCCCATCTATTGAATTTTTTCTTCTTGAGACTGTCTGTATTTACAAGCTTAGTCTAGGAGTTTTGATTTTCAAGTGAGGTTTGACTGTAGCTCTCTCTTTAGCCAAAAAGCAGTTGTTGGTTGGTTTTTTTTTTTGGGGGGGGGGTGCAGTGCATCCTGTTGTTGCAAGTGGTGATCCCTGTGGTCTTCAGTTGGAAAACCGAATTCCTGCAAGCACGGAGAAACTCAACCTGTCTTGGTGCTTAAATGTGCCTTTGCTCTCTTTGCTGTGATTAGCTCATTCAAGTTACTGCTAAAGATGATTTAGTAACCTTACTCAGAGTTAAGCATAAATTTTCAAGAATTATTTCAGCTCTATACATCTTCTCATAACTTAAATTAGTGAGCATTTCTTCAGAAAGTGATCTTATACGTGTTACTACTGTACAAAGATTGAAATGGAGAGACCTGTGGTTGATTTTTATGATTCATGGAAATTTTCCCCACCACCCTCCACCAAAGAACTGTTCTTGTTACACAGGTATTTTTCTGAGGTTACTGAATAGAAGACTTCATCCTCTATTGTGAAAGGATGACATTGGGAGACACTGTTACTGCTTTGAAACATGCTAGAGCACTATCCAGTTTAATTTAGTTAATTCCTGGGGAAGCAGTATGCTTACTTCTTTAGTATCCTGGGTGGAAAGTCAGACAGCCTGGAGCTGAATTGCAGCCCTGCCTGTACCAGCTGTGTGGTCTTGGCAAAATTACTCAACCTCTCTAATGCTGTTTCCTCAAGTGACAAAAATACATATCTACCCATGGGGTTGTTGTGGGGATTAATTTGATAATGCATTGCATAGTGTCTGGTACATTGCATAAGACTCAAAAAAATGCCAACTATTATTAGTACTGATTTTTTTAGCCTTTTGTCAAGTAGTTTTGCATATCCGGGTTCTCACAATTAGGGAGGTGGTGGTGGTGGAGGAGTAGGGAGGTGACATACAGCACCTATCAGAATGACACTCCCTGTATGAAGAAATGGGAAGAAGTGACAGAAATCTACCTGAGATGATAAGGTGGGCAGAGAGAGGTGGATTTAGAAATGTTTCACTGATCAAGTGAGATTTGAGATAATTATTGAAGAATAAAAAGCACTTTGCCTGTGGAGATAAGGAAGAAGATCTTTGGAAGCAGGGGATATATCAAGAAAATGTGAGAAAGCTCCTGGGTAACCTGGGAATGGTAAGGGGCACAGTGGGGCTTTTGCACTGGGGACATGATGGGGAATTGCAGAAGATGCTGCAAAGGTATATTGGGGCTAAGTTATATAAACAGTGAAATCCAACCAGATGAAATATTCCTGAGAAGGGATTTCAGCTAGTTCTAGCAGTTCAGTGACTACTATATATCATAAAGGTAAGTCTATATATTACCATTTGTCAGAGCCATCAAGCTATCAAAATATTCTCATTCTTGGCTATGGTAGTTTATATACATTATTCATTGTACCAAGAAGCAATTTTTACATGTTTTCTGAGGGTCTTAGACCATGCATATTCTCTAAAGTGTGCAACCTTCAAACTAAAAGTAATCTCAGAATGTGCTGCCAAAATCATGTGAAATACAATCCCATTTTACCAGCTCTAAAAAAATTGGAAAGGTCAAGCTTGTCTTTCTTTTCCTCATTCCTTATCAATTCACCTCATTCTATGTATGTATCTTTAAAAGATGACCTGAATATTATCACTTCTCACTGCTTCCACAGAAATCACTCTGGTCAAAATCACCATCATCCCTTATTGGGACTATTGCAAAAGTTTCCAACCTGGTCTTCCCATTTTCACTCTTGTTTCTCTATCTGTTTCCATAAGCAGCCAGAGCGCTCCACTGAGAATATCAATATGATCATGTTCCTCTTCTGGCTCCAGTTGCTTCCCATCCCACTTAAAATCCAAAGTGCTTACTCTTGCCCTCTGATACCTCTGCAATTCCACTCACTATTCCCTGGCCACACTGGCCTCTGCTGTAGCTTGAGCATGTAAAAAATATTCCTCCTCACTCCCCCAATCAGAAATTTTGAATTTACTTGTCCATTTGTCATGGATGTTCTTCCCCTACATACCAATAAAACTGCTTTCTGGACTTCACTGAAGTCTCTCATTGGAGGTGCTGTTCCTGACAAATTATCTAAAGAAACAGTTCCTCCCACCATCACTTCCACATCCATTGTAACTTTTGTTCATTACCTGACATATTAATTAATATTTTCTTGTACTTTTCTACCCCACCAGCACCCCTTTCCATAATATATTCCCCTTGAGCCATCAACTTTGTTTTGCTCACTGTTGCATGCCTACTTGCTTATGTCCTATAATAGAGTAGATGTTCCCTAAATATTGGTTGAATGTATCTTGGGGAATTTCACTTCCTTCTTTCATTTACCTCCATTTATACCTCACCTTCCCAACACTCAGCCCTTCATACAGACCCCAGGCATCCTAGGGCTGCCTCTTTTCTCCCTTTCCAAAAGTTTCTTATGTCTTCAGAACTAATTGTGTTCCTGGCCATTCTTGCTGCTCCAGAACATCTTTCCACTCTTAGGATCAAAATACAAACATTCTGAAGTGAGATTCATCTTTTTTTTTTTTAATTCAGTTTTATTGAGATATATTCACATACCATACAATCATCCATGGTGTAAAATCAACTGTTCACAGTACCATCTTATAGTTGTGCATTCATCACCCCAATCCGTTTTTGAACATTTTCCTTACACCAGAAAGAATCAGAATAAGAATGAAAAATAAAAACAAAAAAAGAACACCCAAATCACCCCCCCATCCCATTCTATTTTTCATTTAAGTTTTGTCCCCATTTTTCTACTCACCCAGTGAGATTTACCTCTGATTCTATTTCATAAGCATGGAAAAATATTTTTGAATTCATTAATCAATTTGTGAAAAAATGCATGCTTCTACATTAAGAATCAGTATACATCTTATCTGAAATTGTTTCTTCCACAATTTAACAGACTTTTTTGGAATTTTTTTTGGAATTTCTCTGTTTAAGGGCAGTTGTTGATGTCAAGCAGTTCATAAAAAATCACATTTGCCAATATAAATCAGACATCTGATTGACTGACCAAAACTGAAGTAATGTGGAAGAGGAAAATATTAGTAACATGACAAGAGTAGCCAAGTATTCTTCAACCATTAAACTACTATTCTTCTTCAAATGAACAATACTTATTTTTGTTCTTTCTTAAGAAAAAATATTCTAGAACTAAGAGGAAAAAAATAGACAAATTCTCAATTTTAGTCAGAGATTACAATATACCTCTCTCAATAACTGATAGAAGAAATTGACAGAAAATCAGCAAGGATATAAAAGCAGGAACAACATTATAAGCCAACTTGACCTAGTTGACATTTATAGAACACTATGCAACAGCAACAGAATATACATTATCTTAAGTGCACTCAGAATGTTTACCAAGAGAAACCCCATTCTGGGTCATAAAACAAGTCTTGCTAAATTGAAAAGGATTAAAGCCATACAAAATATCTTCTCTGACCAAAATAAGATTAAATTAGAAATCAGTAATACAAATCTATCTGGAAAATCCCCATATCTTTAGATATTAAAGGACATACTTTTACATAACCCAGGAGTCAAAGAAAAAACACTGGCGAAATTAAAACATATTTTGAATTTAATAAAAATGAAAGCACAGCATATAAAAACTTGTGGGATATAGCTAAAACAGTGTTTATAGGGAAATTTCAAACACTAAATGCTCATATCAAGAAAGATGAAAGGTCTTAAATCAATTTTTACCTTCAGAAACTATAAAAAGAACAGCAAATTAAAACCAAAGTAAGCAGAAGAAGGGAAATGATAATGATAGGGGCTAAAAGCAGTGAAATAGAAACCAAAAATAATAGAGAATATACATCACTGAAAACAAAAGCTATTTCTTTGAAAGGATCAATAGAATTGATAAACCTATAGTGGACTGATCAGGAAAAAAGAGAAAGGGCACAAATTTCCACCATCATAAATGAGAGAAGGAATATCATTAATGGGTCCTTCAGATATTGTGAGCATCACAAGAGTATGTTACAAAAAACCTTATGTCAATAAGTTGTACAACTTTGGTGAAATGGGCAAACTCCTTGAAAGACACAAGCTACCAAAGCTCACTCAAGAAGAAAGAAGAAATTAATAACCTGAATAGCCCTCTATGTATTAAAGACATTGAATTTTAAATTTACAGTTAAAAGTCTTCTCTCAAAAAAAAACTCCAGAACTAAGTGGCTTCATGTGCAATTTCTACCAATCCTTTTAAGAAGAAATTCAACATATACTCTTCAAAAAGCAAAAAAAGTAAAAACACTTTTTAACTCATTTTGTGAGGCCAGCATTATCCTGATAGCAAAAGCAGACAAGGACATTATAAAAGAAACAACTAGAGACCAATATCCCTCATAAACATATATGTGAAAATCATTAAAATGCAGTAATATAGAAAAAGGATGATTAATCATGACCAAGTTGGGTTTCTCCCAGGAATAAAATGTTTATTTAACATTTGAAAATGAATCAAGATTATTCACCATATTAACCACCTAACAAAGGAACCCAGGTGAAGCATTCAACAAAACTCAAAATTCATTTATAAGCAAGACTCTCTGCTTACAAGAAAGAGGAGGGAACATTCTCAATTTGATCAAGGACAAATATGATAAAACCAATAGCTGCCTTTATACATAATGGTGAAATACTAAATGTATTTTTCCTAAAACCGGGAAAAAGGCAAGGATGTTTACTTTCACCACTTTTATACAATATTTTACTGGAATTCCTAACCAGTGTTATAAGGAAATAAAAAGAAAATTTGTTGACTGGAAGCAAACAAATAAAACCATCTTCATTTTCAGATATAGTATGGTCGTCTACGTAGAAATTTCAAAGAATCTACAAAAATCTGAGTTTATCAACGTTGCATGATACAAGGATTATATACAGATATCAATAAAATCTCTACATATTAGCAACAAATACTTGAAAATTAGGAATAATACCATTTACAATAGAATCTAAAAATATGGAATATTTGGGGATCAATTTAAAAATATATATGCAAAGCATTTACACTGAAAGCTACAAAACATTTCTGAGACAAATTAATGAAGATCCAAATAAATGAAGCGATATACCATGCTTGTGAATTAGAAAATTCAATATTATTAAGGTGTCAATCTCTCTAAATGGATCAACACATTTAGCTTGATCCCAATCAAATCCCAGCAGCCTTTTTGTAGATATTGAAATGGTTATTCTAAAATTTTCATGGAAATGCAAAGGATGTAGACAGACCAAAACAATTCTGAAAAAGAATAACAAAGTTTAACACTTGTAATACCTGATTTCAAGACTGAATATCAAGCCCCAGTATTCTGGACAAGTGGACTGGCACAAATACAGAAATATAGATAAGTAGAACAGAAGTCAAGACTATAAGTTGATTTTTCAAGACAGAAGCCAACACAATTAAATGGGGGCATAATCTTTTCAAATAAGTGGTGATGGAATAATTTGATATCCATATGTGTTGGGGATTGAATCATGTTGCACACAAAAGGTATGCTCAGGTCCCAACCCCTGGTCCTGTGGATGTGAGCCTGTTTGTAAATAGGACCATTGACGATGTTGTTAGTTATGGTGTACCCAAACGGAATGAGGGTGGGCCTTAATCAAATATGGCTGAAGTCCTTATAAGCAAAGGCAATTGGACATTAAGAAAAGAACACTGGGAGTATCCAGAAGCTGAAAGTCAGTGGAGCCCAGGAGAGAAAGGAGAAGATAACGTCATGTGATAACTGCCATGTGATAGAAAAGCCAAGGTATTCCAAAGTTTGTGAGCCAACCAGAAGACACTGACCCTGGTCTGAAAACTTGAGCCAATAAATTCCTGTTGATAAGTCAACCCATTGTTTGGTATTTGTATTAGCAGCTAGGAAATTAAAGCGATATGCAACAAAACAAAACAAAAAACCCAGACCATAGTTTAACTTGAAGTAGATAATAGACTTGTAACTATAAGAGCTAACACTATAAAACTACTAAAAGAAAACATAGATAAAAAAACTTGGTGATCTTGAGTTAGGCAACAATTTTAAAAATAGGCTTCAGAAAGCATGAAGAAAATAATTTGTAAATTGGAATTCATCAATATTAAAAACTTTTCACTTCAAAAGTCATTGTTAAGAAAAAGAAAAGCAAGACACAGACAGGGAAAATATTTGTAAAATATACTTTTTTGACAAACATATAAAAAATCTCTTATAATTCAATACAACACAAAGACAAACAACCTAATAAAAAATGGACAGAAGTTTTGAACAGTCACTTGACCCTCTGCCCCCCAAAAAAATACCCAGAACATGTTTACAGTTGCTGACATTATTAGTCATTAAGAACCCATAACTCAAAACACAATAACTAAATTAAATTGACTGACAGTATCAAGTGCTAGTGAGAATATGGAGGAACTGGAATTTTCAGACATTGCTGGTGGGAATGCAAAATGATACAGCCACTTTGGAAAACATTTTGGCGGTTTCTCATAAAGTTAAGCATACACTTAGCATATGGCCCAGAAACTCTAGTCCTTGGTATTGAGAAATGAGGATTTATGAATGCATTATATTTGAATAGAAATTTTATTTGTAATAGCCCAAATTTGGAAAAAGACAAAATGTTCATCACCTGGTGCATGTACAAATTTTGATATATTAATAAAATGGAATGTCAGCCATCATAGGAAAGAATAAACTACTGATATATGCAATAACATGGATGAATCTCAAAAGCATTATGCTAAATTAAAGGGGCAAAACTATGGCTGACAGAAAGCAGATCATTTGTTGCTAGGGACCAGGGCAGGAGTTGCCAAGAGACATGAGAAAACTTTTTGAGTGACAGAAATGTTCTAGATCATGATGTGGTAGTAGTCATACGACTACATACATTTGTCAAAATTCATTGAATTAAAATTGACCACTTAAAATTGATATTTTTTATTGCATGTAAATTATACCCCAAGAAAGCTGGCAAAAAAGGAAAAAAAAAACAGATAAAAGACAAAACCAAGAGCCAGTAGAAGGACATACACAAGAGGCCCACTTAAAGTTGAATAAAAGAACAATATTAGCCTAGTAGAGTAGACTGGTAATAAAAGACTTGATCTCTAATTTACCATGAGCGTGTTTGAAAATAACACTATTGCTTGTCTCTCCCTTTGTGAAACTTCTTATTAATCTAGCTCTTAGGATACAACAGTGCATCAATGACATTTATTCAGTAAATGTTAGGTGATAAAATAAGGAACCACAGAGCTATTAGAGAATGTACCTCCACTCTTGAATGAAAATTCAAATGTGAGAAATTGCTGACATTTTGATCTGTTCACTTTTATCTTCATGGTGGCTTAGCTTTTTGTGTAAGCAAATAAACTAATCAAAATTATTCATTCCTGCTACCACTTTAGTTTATATGAACAAACATTTATATTAGTCACTGTGAGGCAAATGGGTGGGTTTCTGTCACAAGTTTTGTTAAACGTTCAATCTTATCAGGCTCCCCCAGAGCCGTAAACTTAAGCATAGCTAGTTCTATTGTTTTTTGACAGCATAGAATGTATATAAAGTGAGAGTTCCTGAAGAAATATGGAGTCTGAGACCTATTTTGTTATTGAGGGTTTTTACTATTAACTTTTTGGTAAATATATATCTTTTTTTCTTATGTAGTACAAATCAAGTGAAGCATCCAAAAGGATATTTTAGGAGACTTTTATAACTTCTTTTTTTCTACTCAATTTAGAAAATTGCATTCTTGTCATTTATGTTCCTGAGCACTTCTGTAGACTAAGGCTTGAAATTTCAGAATACATGCTATAATTTTAGTAACGAAAGTAAGATTATTTTCATCGATTAAAATTAAAAAATAGGAAAAATTTAGAAGTTTACTCAGTTACATAGTAACTTTCTACACAGGTGAATATTTAGTGTATAAAGCTAGAATAAATTTCATATGCTCCATGAATAGACGTCTGTAATTGACATCTGTTATTTCTCTCTGCCCAGTAATTATTTCCTTTTCTTCTGCTAACACCCTCATTAGCTTTGGGCAGGTACTTCTTCTCCATTGTGTACATTATTAATGTTTATTGAGTCTACCTGTCCTTTACTAGTCAAGAAGCACATGACTAAAACTAGAATAGTCCTGTTTTTTCCCAGGACTATGAGCTTTGAGTACAATCCCTGAAGGATGAAAAATGGAGCTGACTCCCCTCCAAGATGATGTACTGAAAAGACTTGCAGTTTCTGCTCCCCAGAACCCTGGAGCCACTCTGATTTCTATTCTTTTGTGAGAAAGTTCCTTCAGTATTTCTTTTGGATCTATATGCCATTCTATATATCTTTACATAACATTTCCCCTTTATGCTTAATTTTTCAGTGTCAAAGAAGTCAATCAATTTACCAGGTTGTTACTTAAAATCAGAGAACCCCAGAATTAAAATCCCATGATTATCCTGGGTCCAAATAGAAGATGCATCTAACATCTTGGCTTGTAAGATCCATGACCTCTAACTCTCCAAGGACCTTTGCCTCCACTCTATGTAAGCACTCACTTCCATCAGTCCTTATATCTTAGCACCATCTACTTCTGCTCCTCCAAAATCATCTGTTCAGGTACGTTGTTTTGATTTGCTAAAGCTGACAAAATGTTATATACCAGAAATGGACGGTCTTTTAACAGTGGGGATTTATTAGCTTACAAAAATACAATTCTAAGACAGTGAAAATGTCCAAATTAAGGCTTCAACAGGATGATACCTTCTCTGAAAACTGGTTACAGTGAGTTTGGACCCCTCTGTCAGGTAGCAAGGAACATGGTGCTATCTGCTGGTTCCTCTTTCCCAAGTTTCATTGCTTCCAGCTTCTGGCTTCAGTGGCTTCCTGTCTTTAGCTTCTCTGGGTGTGCCCTTGTCTCTCAGCTTCTCTCTGGGGCTTTTTTTCTGTGAACTTCACTTAATTTCATCTCTCATAAAGGACTTCAGTAAGGGATTTAAGACCCACCTTGAATGAGGTGGATCACATCTCAATTGAAATAACCTAATCAAAAGGTCCCACCCACAACAGGTCTGTACCCACCAGAATGGATTAAAAGAACCTTGCCTTTCTGGGGTATCTATAGCCTCCAAAATACCACAAACCCCGTTGTCTTTGACCACAGCCTCCTATCCTTCCAATTTACTTGCTCAACTACTTCCATGATCATCCCTTTCAGAATGTGGAGTAACCCATAATTCCCTGCTTTCAGAATGACTGCTCAGCCCGCAGACATGCCTACTATTACCAAATCCTGATCAGTTCTAGCCCAGTCTAGTCTCCAGTCTTCTGTGATGCCACCAGAGGGTCAGGGAAGGGAATCTGGGGGAACTGGTTCCTCTTCCATTCAGATTCTCTTGTTTTCAGCCTCACCTTGAGACACCTTCAGAGGTTCCTGGAGCATTAAATCCCTAAATCTTTCCCAGGGTCTGGAGTGGGAATTGGCTTCTTTCTCATTTCCCTCCTTTCCCCCATCCCTGACTGGCAGACTTAGGATTCTAAGAAATTTCTATTATCAAGTCTCCAATATTTTAATATCTCTCCTGTCACACTTTCTCCCTTTTTCTTCTTTACATTTGCACTCTAAAAACATTTCTTTATTGCCATCTTAGTGGGATTTCAAGAGAGAGCAGAAATAAATGAGTGTATAAACCTGCCTTGTTTACTAGCCCTGTTATCCCTCTATAGAATTTCCAAGCTAGAAATCATCTTCATGTTATCTAGTTAATATCTATATTTTCCTTCTCTTGTGCTACCATTTACAGCATTTGCCTTGATTACCCCACAGAGCTATTTAAATATCAAATGAGGTAAAATATTTGATGTATTTTGCAAATATAAAATATGATTTGTTAGCAGTCATTTATCACTTCTTCCACAAGTTTTTATTGAGCATCTAGCAATAATAACGGTGCAACAGTTAGTATTTATTTAGCACTTACCATTTACTAGGCACTTGGTTAAAGCTAGGATTCTGAAGGTAAAGGCTAAAAAATGTCCCTTGTTCTCAGCTATTCTCAATATCAAGGTCAAGAGATAAGCACATGAAGACATGCTATAATTATTCTATATTATAATAGTTCATAATATATTATACAGTAGAGTATTGTTATAAAACGTTACATATATTATGCTCGAACTATTATTTAGGTAAGCACAGTGTTCACTGAAGAGGAAGAAAGTGTCTGGACTCTGAGAAGTCCTCAAACTTTTGATATATGTCTGGAAGAAGTGTTTGAGGGGGAAAGATCAGTGGCTAAGCAAAAGTTTGTTGCAGACACTCAGAGGCATAAAATCTTATGCAGAGCTGGAAGATTTATATGGCTATTTTGTATAGTAAGTGGGAGGGAAGTGGCAGGAAGAGAGGATCCAAAAAAATGACTAAGGTAGCCCAATGTGTGCATGACTGATGGGCCTAGGTGATGTCTGAGACTGGAAAGAAACAATCTTGTTTTTAAAAATCATGTTTTTAAAATATCTTGTCTTTTAAAAACTAGAGTTCAGATTATTTTTGCGTTTAATAAATCATTAGAGAATTGTTTCTTACAAATAACGTAAGAATTATCCGAAGTGGTTTAATTCGGTGTTTGTTGTTCTGTCTTTAGTAGATGATTGGTCACTGGTCTCCATTTAGCACAAAGAGCAAGAAAAGATATCACTGTCATGCCACAGTATAGCTTATGAATTATTACAAAGAAAATAATTCAAGGTTCACCTTAGCTTTTCCGATGAAGTTTTCACAAACTTTGAATACTTCATCTGTTACCCTCGACATGCCATTCTCCTCTAAAGCCTTTGAACTGCCCACATACCCTGTGGTGGAGGGAATTTTGAGCTTGACATGGGCCCAAGACAAAGTCTAATCCTTACAAACCACGAATGTTGTTAGAATGACAATTTGGAATTTAGCAGGTACTTCCTGTTCATAATCAAAATAATATGGAGAGTGATATGAAATTCATTAGAAGGTCTTTGGGCCACAGTTTCTTCAAGATACACTAAGTGGTTTCTTAGCTGCCTTTCAGCTGTAACATGCTGAAAAGTGACATGCAGGATACTATTTAAAATCTGCAGATAACTTACAGGTGAATAATTTCATTCCAACAAAATTTAATTAAGATGTCTAGAGACTAGTGCTTGTAGCATTTTAAAACATTCATATTTTTATGAGGTGATATTTGATTTAAGCCTGAAAGATTTCACCAGAGTATCCTGAAAGCACATAGAGCATCAAATGTTTATAATGAATGTTTATCTACCATAAGTTTAATGGTTCTCCCTGGAGACTGTTTTAATTAGCTATAGTAGTTCAGAGGTTAGTATGCCATTTCTTCTAAAGTACATTAGTACCTTGTAATTATAATGGATTCCATCATACCAGGTCACTTCCTCTGAGGCCCTGTAAATAGCCAGATGTTCTCCCTTCACCTGTGCTTTTTCAGTTGAACCTTATATGGCTGTTTTCCTGTGTGTAAATTCTCAGGGATGGATATGGAGCCATCAACATAAACTGTTATTATCTGGGTATCCTGATTGCCCTATGACAAATGTAAGCTATTTGGAAATGCTGCTTACAATGCCACATCTCAGGAGCACCGTACTTGCCAAATTAAAGGGAAAACCTTTTGTTCCACATAAGATTCTCCTAGAATTTTATAGCCATTGTTTCCTATTCATGTTATATGCTTAATTTTCTTCCAAAGTTCCTACTGAACAAGATATGGTGATGTTGACAAATATGCCACTTGGTATTCTGTTTTGCAGTGTGAAAAAAGATACATTTTGGAATATATTGGTATATCGATTAAGGTTTGTAGAAAAACCATAGCAGCCAAACTAAATGATCACCATGTCTCTAGATATGCCCATTCTATATAACTGATATTTTATAAGACTTGATAATTTCATGTCAGAACTACATTTTATTACTATTCTTAAGCAATACACATCTACAGAAATCCTTCTTTACACTGTATCTTAATTCTCATAAAATGATAATACTCTGTTTTGGCTATTTCTGTTACCAAAAGAATAAGGTTGCTGGGCATAGGTGAATATCTCCCTCCCCTTTTTTTGCAATGAATGATGAATGACCTCATGATATATATACATATTTTGCATAATTTATTAGAGAAGTTGTATGTTTAAAGAAAAATCATGCAGGAACAGAATTCCCATATAACCCTCCTCACACATATAGTTTTCCCTAATACTAACTCTTGGCATTAGTGCGGTAACTTTGTTACAATTGATGAAACAACATTATTATAATTATACTATTAACTATAAACTGTAGTTCATAATTTACATTAGGATTCACTGTTTGTATTATATAGACCTATGTGTTATTTTAAACTTTTATTTCTAGTAACTTATATACAACCTAAAATTTCCCTTTTAACCACAGGCAAATTTATATTTCAGTGGTGTTCAATTACATTCACGATGTTGTGCTACCAATACCACTATCCATTAACAAAACTTCTCTATCACCCCAAATAGAAACTCTACCAATTAAGCATTAACTTCCCATTCCCTACTCCCACCTGGTCCCAACCTGTGTTCTAATTTCTGACACTATGAATTTTCTTATTCTAATTATTTCATATCAGTGAGATCATACAATATTTGTCCTTTTGTGTCTGACTTTTTACTTCACCATGATGTCTTCAAGGTTCATCCATGTTGTCACCTGTATCAGAATTTCATTCTTTTAAGGCTGAATAATATTTCACTATATGGATAGGCCACACTTTTTTTATCCATTCATCAGTTGATAGACACCTAGGTTGCTACCATCATTTAGCAATTGTGAATAATGCCACGTTCTGGTTTGCTGGAGCTGCCGTTATGCAAAATACCAGAAATGGTTTGACTTTTATAAATGGGGCTTATTAGGTTACAATTTACAGTTCTAAGGCCATGAAAGTGTCCAAACAAAGGCATCAACAAAAGAATACCTTCACAGGAGAAAGGTCAGTGGTGTCTGGAACACCTGTGTCAGTTGGGAAGGCACGTGACTGGCGTCTGCTGGTCCTTTGCTCTTGGGTTGTGTTTCAAAATGGCTTTCCCCAAAATGTTTCTGGGTTTCTGTCTCGCCTAGTTTCTCTCAGTTCTCTGTTTGTTTCTCCTGGGGTGTTTTTCTCTAAGCATCTGGCAGTCCTCTCTTAGCTTCTCCGGGGCAAACTCTGGGCTTCATCTTTTAGCTCAGCGTCTACAAATGTCCTGTCTGCATCTCCCAGTGTCTCCAAGCATCTGAGTCTGTGTTGGCCCTTAGCTTCTCCCGGGGGCAAACTCTGGATTACATAATTTAGCTTCTCCCCAAAATATCTCTCCCAGCTTCTCTGAGAGCTTACTTTTCATGAGCTCTCTTAAAGGATTCCAGTAAACTAATCAAGAACCACACTGAATGGGCAGATTCCTGCATGGAAATAATTTAATGGAAAGGTCTCACCCACAATTGGGTGGGTCACATCTCCACAGAAACATTTAATCAAAAGGTCCCACCCCATGAGATTGGATTGAAAGATTATAGCTCTCTGGGGTCCATAACAGCTTTAAACTGGCCCATCATGCTATGAACATCAGTGTACAAGTATCTGTTCTAGTCCCTACTTTCAATTCTTTTAGGAATATATCTAGGAGTCGAATTGCTAGATCCCACATATGATAATTCTATCCTTTGTTTCCTGAGGAATCATCAAACTGTCTTCCACAATTGCTGCAACATTTTACATTCCTACCAGCAATGACTGAGTGCTCTTATTTCTCCACATTCTTTCCAATATTTGTTATTTTCCATTTTTTAATAGCAGCAATTCTAGTGGGTGTGAAATGGTACCTCATTTTGGTTTTGATTTACATTTCCATAATTGCTAATAATATTGAACCTTTTTTCATGTACATTTTGGCTATTTGTATATCTTCTTTGGAGTAATGTCTTTTCAAGTCTTTTGCCCATTTTTAAATTGGATTTTTTGTCCTTAGCTGTTGAGTTATAGGAGTTCTTTACATATTCTGGATATTAAACCTTTACCAGTTATCTGCTTTGCAAATATTTTCTCCCATTGTGTAGACTGTCTTTTTGCTTTCATGATGAAGTCTTGTGATGCACAGAAGGTTTTAATTTTGATGAAGTCCCATTTACCTATTTTTTTTTCTTTTGTTGCTTGTGCTTTGCGTGTAAAGTCTAAGGAACCATTGCCTACCACAAGGTCCTTAAGATGCTTCCCAATGTTTTCTTCTAGGAATTTTACTGTTTGGTTCTTATATTTGTGTCTTTGGCCCATTTTGAGTTAGTTTTTGTATATAATGTCAGATAGGGTCCACCTTTTTCTTTTGCATATTTGGATCCAGTTTTCCCAGTACCATCTGTTGAAGAGACTATTCCTTTCCCATTGAGTGGACTTGGCACCCTTGTCAAAGATTAATTGGCAGTAGAATGTGAGGGTTTATTTCTGAACTCCCAATTTGATTCCATTGTTCTATAGGTCTGTCCTTGTGCCAGTTTTGATTACTATAGCTCTACAATAAGTTTTAAAATCAGGAAAAGTGAATCCTCCAATTTCATTCTTCCTTTTCATGGTGTTTTTGGCTATTCATCGCCCCTCACCCTTCCTAATAAATTTGATAATTGGTTTTTCCATTTTTGCAAATAAGGCTGTTGGAATTTGGATTGAGACTGTGTCAAATCTGTAAATTATTTTAGGCAGAATTGACAACTTAACAATATTTAGTCATCCAACCCATGAACATGGAACAGCCTTCCATTTATTTAGGTTTTCTTTGATTGCTTAACAGCATGTTTTAGTTTTCTGTATACATCTTTGATTAAATTTATTCCTAGATATTTTATTCTTTTAATTGCTATTACAAATGGTATCTTTGTCTTGATTTCCTCTCCAGACTATTCATTGCTACTGTATAGAAACACTACTGATTTTTGCAAGTTGTTCTTGTACCCTGCCACTTTGCTGAATTTATTTATTAATTCTAGTAGTTTTCTTGTGGATTTTTCAGGATTTTCTATATACAGGATCATGTTATTTACAAACGGAGAAAGTTTTTCTTCTTCCTGTCCATTTTGGATACCTTTTACTTCCTTGTCTACTTGTTCTGGCTAGAAATTCTGGTACAATGGTGAATAATAGTGGTGACAGTAGGCATCCTTGTCTTATTCCTGATTTTAGAGGGAAAGCTTTCAGTCTCTCACCATTGAGTATGATGTTAGCTGTGGGTTTTTCATATATTCCCTTTATTATGCTGAGGAAGTGTCCTTCTATTCCTAGTTTTCTAAGTGCTGTATTAAAAAGGGGAGGTGGATTTTTTTTTTTTCAAATGCCTTTTCTGTATCCATTGAGAGGATCATGGGTTTTTTTTCCCTTTGTTCTATTAATGTAGTATATTACATTAACTGATTTTCTTTTGTTGAAGTACCCTTGCATACCTGGGATAAATCCCACTATATTGTGGTGCATAATTATTTTAATATGCTATTGGATGCTGTTTTCTAGTATTTTGTTGAGTAATTTTGCATTTATATTCATAAGGGATATTGTTCTGTATTTTGTGTGTGTGTGTGGTATCTTATCTGGCTTTGGTATTTGGGTGATATTGGCCTTATAGAAAGTGTTAGGAAGTGTTCCCTTCTCTTCCATTTTTTGGAAGAGTTTGAGCAGGATTGGTGTTAATTCTTCTTAGAATATTTGGGAAAATCCCTTTTACACCATATGTTACTGGACTTTTCTTTGTTGGGAGATTTTTGATTACTGATTCAATCTCTTTACCTGTCACTGGTCTGTTGAAATCATCTGTTTCTTCTTCAGTCAGCATAGGTATTTTGTGTGCTTCTGGCAATTTGGCCATTTCATCTAGGTTATCTTATTTGTTGGCAGAGAGTTGTACATAGTATCCCCTTACAATCCTTTTTGTTGCTGTTGGGTCTGTAGTAATATCCTCCCTTTCATTTCTGATATTATTTATTTGCATCCTCTCTCTTTTTTATTTGTCAGTTGAGCTGAAGTTTTGTCAATTTTATTGATCTTTTTCCAAGGAACCATCTTCTGGTTTTGTTGATTCTCTCTTACTTTTTTAATTTGTTATTTCATTTAACTCCTTTCTAATTTTTGTTATTTCCTTCCTTCTGCTCACTTTGGGTTTACTCTAAGTAAGTTTGCTCTACTTTTTCTAGATCTTCCAGTTGTGAGGATGGGTCTCTGGATTGAGTGCTTTCTTCTTTTTTAGTGTAAGCATTTAATGCTGTAAATTTCCCTCTAGCACTGCCTTTGCTGCATCACATAAAGTTTGATATGTTATGTTTTCATTTCCATTTGCCTCAAGATATTTCCTAATTTCCCTTGTTGTTTCTTCTTTGATCCATGGTAAGAGTGTGGTGTTTAATTTCCACATATTTGTAAATTTTCCAGTTCTCCCTCTTTTACTGATTTCTAGATTGATTCCACTATGGTCAGTGAAGATACATTGTATGATTGCAATATTTTTGAGTTTATTGAGATTTGTTTGGGACCTAACATATAGTCTATTCTGGAAGATGATCCATGTGTACTAGAAAAGAATGTATATTCTTCTGCTCTTGGGTGAAACGTTCTGTATATGTCCGTTATGTCTAGTTGGTTTAGAGTATCATTCAAGTCTTTTATTTTGTTACTGATCTTCTGTTTAAATGTTCTACCATTTTTAAAAGTGGTATATTGAAGTCTTTTACTATTAATGTAGAAATATATATTTATTTCTAGAGTTTTTTGAACACCAATAGCAGGAAAAAATATTAAAATCGTACAATCCTGATCTGCACACTTCACCAAAAATTTAACTTTTAAGTCATAGATCAGACAGATAACATATATAACTCACTGGGGTCAATCTTCCCTTACTCCCATTGTACTCCACCTCCCATGCACACAAATATCATTACACTTCAATAAAATTAGCTGAGGAATTTAAAGTTGAGCCTTCATAGAGAATAAATGACTTGCTTAAGGGAAATAGAATGGTATTATATCTAAGAGCATGGTTGACTGGATTGAAATTCCAGCTGCATAACTTACTATGTCTCTGACCTTTAGCCTATCACATAATCTCTTTTGTTCTCCAGGTTGCTCATCTGAAAAATGGGAATAATATTAGTACCTAACTCACAGAATCATTTTGAGATTTAAATGAGCTAATCTGTGTAATGCATTTAGCACCATGCCTGGCATATAGTTATTTTAAATTCTAGCTCTTCAATGAATTACTTATGTGACCTTCAGCAACTATTCTAAGCACTCTGAGACATTTATCATGATTTATATTATACATTTCTTTATTGTTGTTTTTCTGTTTTCCCCACTGGACATTAAGATCCAGGATGGCAGGCAGGGACCAGGTCTGTTTTTACCACCACTATTTTATGTGGTGCCTGGCATATATTAGGTGCATGAAAACTGCTTTTTTTAAAAAAAAACTGCGGCATGAGAATTATTATAATCACAGTTCCTGATAAGATTGTTAAAAGGATTAGATGAGAGAATGCAAATAAAATACGTGGCACCATGTTTGGAACTCAAAATAATAAGTACTTAATAAACATGAGTGCTAATATTGTTATTGTTGCTATCCCATAAATGTCAAAGTTAGGCAATGACAGATATACAACTGTAAGAAGGTTTCCCAATTCCCTACTAAATACTTTGTCAGTGATACCAATCAAATATACTTAAGGTCCAAGACTACTTTTTTATGCAGTTCTATTGAGATATGTTCACATACCAGATATATTGTCCAACATGTACAACCAATGGTTCATGATAACATCAGACAGTTGTACATTTGTCACCACAATCAATTTTTGAACATTTTCATTACTCCAAAAAAAAAATAAAAATAAAAAAGAACACCCCAAACATACCATACCCCTTATTTCCCCCTATTATTTATTTATTATTAATTAATTAATTAATTATTTTTTTAAATTTATCTTTATTATCTTACTCATGTGTCCATATACTGGATAAAGGGAGTAAGACTACTTCTTAATGTTAAAAAAAAATCTATTTTCAGAGTTCTTCTGCAGTTGATATTACCTGGCAACAACACCTAAGGAAGAGATTGTAAATTGGGAGATTATGGGATGATTGAATCCTTCCCAGATACACTTTGTTTGGCCAGGACAGCATTATAACAATAACAGTGTGAGCAACAGCAAATAGACCACGTGGACAGCATTTTAAAGTAAGGAGATTTTACAATACTAGCTCAGTTTTGGCCTTTTTTTAAAAATTAGAGATTTGCTCACAAGGCGTACACACCCACCTGGCAGCAATTCACTGGGAGCTAAGGAGTCCTCCCCCTTCCTGTGGGGCACCTCCCCTTCTGCTTCCAAGGGCTCCCACAGGCATTTGAGTTTGGGACTCCCGATTAATGTGAATTCAGGCACTCTGAATGTCTTTGTAGTGATCATTTTGATCCACGTAAGCAACATCTTTCCTTGTAACAGAAAAAATTTTTATTTCTGTTGCCTCTTTCATCATGCCTCACCTTGTTCATATTTTTCTGGCATCTGATAGTGAGTGTCAAGAGAAATTTAAAATTATAGTTCATTTACTTTGTTTAAACATAAGGAAGGAGAAGCAATTACCAGAGTAAAATGATGGAATTAAAGATTTTTCTTGCAGCCTTGTTAGGTATTTAGTGTATGATGAGTGCTGGAAAAGATAAGTACATTTTTTGTGGAGGACTGTATCAATCTGCAGTCATGAATGAAAGACTCTGAACATGATTTAGATATCAAACATATGGTTTGCAAGCAAAACCCATCTTTCATTAGGTGGTAAGAGTTAGTTGACAATATACTGTATACTTTTTTTCTTCTAAATTTGAAAATTTAGAACAATAAATTTCCTGCACCAACAGGTTTTTTTTTCTTTTTTTTGCTAAGGAAATATGCTACAAGATAGATGGTGCTTTAGAAGATACCATGCAGATGGTCTGTAGAAATCTTATAAATATAATCCCATATAAACAGAGTAAACGCATTCTTCATATGGGGATAAAATGTTAATTAGTTTAGTTTAATTACAGATTTGCTGTATGCTAGAAGTTTAAATTTAGTGGATTAGTGATTCAATTTGATGGAGCATAAAAAATAACTATGAGCCATGTTACTGCTTGTTTTGCTGACTAACCTAACATGGATGTCCCATGCATCTATAATTCAGCTCTGATTCAAAATGTGCCTCATTCATAAAGGAGCCCATCTAAGGTTCAAACATATCCAACTCATGCTAACATGGACTATGTACACCAACATGGACTATGTACACCAATATTTCTTTAAAAACAATCATGTGGTCATTCTGTTATTTTTCATAATATACCCATAAGAAATAGTCACAAAACAGTAGAAGCTTCTCTCTGTAGTAATTTAAAATTCAGTAATGTTGCTGTAATTTTGTCCTCAAAAATTTGAAGGGATATGATTTTTAGAAGTGAATTGCAGCTACTCTGCATTTCTGTGCAGGTTGAAAAACAGGGAAGAGGCATCAACCACAGCAGGGAGAGACCTAAGAGCAAATTTTTGAATCAAGAGCACCATAAGATAGTAGAATGAGTTATTTAAGGATACTGTGGAATCTCTTTCTAAGATTATGAAAGATATTATTAGTGTAGGATGATTAAGTGCCATTTTGTTGCAAGGCTGGAAATTAGACCAGACCAGCGTTAGGAATACATTTCAAAAATGATTATACTCCAAGACTTCCCTCTAGCCTACTGAGTTTTCATCATTCATCGTTGGCATTCTCACAGATCAGTGCTATCACTTCCTCCTCACCTTCTTTCCTTTCTCCAGTTATAATAAGCAGGTAAAATAATTCTATGTGAACAGACATTTAAACTAAACTAAAATCAAACAAATAGAAACATGGATGATTAAATTCAGAATTGATGTAAATTATTTGTGTTACCTCATTTGGTCAAGTCTTATTGTCATGGCTAGATTAGAATACTAGACATTGGTGGTTTTCTTTAGTTCTGTTGTTAAATTATTTTATAAAAGAAAACTAAAGACCTATGACCAAAAAATAGGTAACATCACCTTGGACAGAGGTAATCAAAAGTTTTCCTCTGTATTATTTGAGAAGTTGAAGAGAAAAGTGGATCAAATTTATTTCAAAAGCAAGGGCTAAGAATACCCGATGACCTTTCTTCAAGTTTCAGCAAAGCTCCTGTCAGTCTGTGTTCCTGAACCATAAAAATGATTTATTTTTATTTATTAGTGACTGTAAGTTGTAATATTTCAGTCAAAACTAAACTATTTGGCATTCAAGCATTTTATATTTTGTAAGACATTAAAAGAAGAATCCAACTCTTTTCCCCGTTTTTTTTTTGCCTGTTGTAGATTGTAGTGATAAGATTACCTAATTTCACTAGTCTGTTGATGAACAGCAATTTGGTTCCCCTCCTATCATTTGTGGAACCCCATTTACATCCTGTTACAATATTATTAAAACTTTTGGTATTGTTTTATTTGGGCAGGTATATTTTTAATAGGCTTATGAATGTACTTGTTCATTGCAGAGTAATTCTAAAATTTGCTTTTGATACATAAATATATTCTCTCCATGAGAGAGAATATCATCAAATAATAATCAAACCAAGTAAAAATAATCATAAAATCCATTCCTCTTGCATTTAACAGATATACATAGTATATCATATTAGTCATTATGATAATACATTTTAAGTATGTTCTCATAAATCACATTCCAAGAGATATATATGCAAGTAAGTGAATTGGTGGTCTAATTGTGTGAATATTATCTATAGAGTTGGGTGTTCTAGTTAGCTACTGCTGCCAGAATGCAAAACACCAGAAATGGATTGGCTTTTATAAAAGGGGGTTTATTTGATTACACAGTTACAGTCTTAAGGCCATAACATGTCCAAGGTAATGCATCAACAATTGGGTATCTTCACTGGAGAATGGCCAGTGGCATCCGGAAAACCTCTGTTAGCTGGGAAGGCATGTGGCTGGTGTCTGCTCCAAGTTCTGGTTTCAAAATGGCTTTCTCCCAGGACATTCCTCTCTAGGATGCAACTCCTCTTCAAAATGTCACTCTCGGTTGCTCTTGGGGCATCTTCTCTTAGCTTCTCTGGAGCAAGAATCTGCTTTCAACAGCCATCTTCAAATTGTCTCTCATCTGCAGCTACTCTCTCAGCTTCCATGCATTCTTCAAAGTGTCCCTCTTGGCTGTAACTCCTCTTCAAAATGTCACTCTCAGCTGCACTGTGTTCCTTCTATTTGTCAGCTCCTTTATATGACTCCAGTGATTTAATTTAGACCCACCCTGAATGGGTGGGGTAACACCTCCATGGAAATTATCCAATCAGAGTCATCACCCACAGTTGGGTGGGGCGTATCTCCACAGAAACACTCAAAGGATTCCTATCTAATCAGCACTAAAATGTCTGCCCTACAAGGTTGCATCAAAGCGTATGGCTTTTTCTGGGGGACATAATACATTCAAACTGGCATGTTGGGCATTAGTAAATTTTTTACAGATGAATTGAAATCCAATTTGAAAGCTCAAGAATAGTGCTTTTTCTACCCCAACCCTGAAGGAAATGAGGCAGCTGTTAATGTGAATTTAGGCCTAAAAGAATTTTGTCAAGAGGGCCAAACATGGATTCTAGGTGCTTAACTTATATTTTTCATTTACTCATCACCAATGACCTGATGAAAGAGGTATTGTACCCCATAGGGAAACTACTGAGAGTCAGAGACATATAACTTGACCACAATCATATACTTCCAAAGTGGTTGAGACTGGACTTGAATCCTATGTTTTTTATTCTACACCGTAAAGTCTCCTGACTTCCTACACTAGTTGCTTATATTCAGATATTTTGGAATTGGTGTAGTGCAGGAGGGTACACAGCTGGATAATTTTAAGTTATTTATTGGTGTGTTTACTCCCAATGTTGTCTCTCTTGCCCAACAAGTTCCCTACCCCCTCTATTAACAAACAGGTAGGCCAGCTTCTTCTCTTGAAGATTTTTGCAGAGGCTGAGGCTCAGGGGAGACCTTGGACTCTTGAATCTTGGTGAGCCAGGAAGCATGAGGGAATCTTGGGGCACCTAGCAGAGAGAAGGACTAGGTCAGAGGTTATGACAGCTCCCACCTTTAGCTCTGAAAGAAAGGTCCTAGTCCCTTTCCCTCCTTTGAATTCAAAGAAACCACACTTCACAGGCACCAGCCAGGAGGCTTTTAGAGGGAAGGAGAAGGAAAAAGAGAGACAGGTTATGAACTAGTTTTCTATTGCTGCCATAAAATCTGCCAAAAATTTAGTGACCTAAAATAACACAAATTTCTTATCTTCTGTTTCTATAGGTCAGAAGTCAGACATGAGTCACGTGGGCTAAAATCAAGATGTCAGCATGGCTGTATTCCTGTCTAGAGACTCTAAGAGATAGTCTGTTTCTTTGCTTGTTCAGGTTGTTGGCAGAATTCAGTTTGTTGAGGTTGTAGGAATGAGGTCCTTGATTCCTTGCTGGCTGTAAACTTAGGGTCCTTCCCAGCTTTTAGATGATGCCTCCATTCCTTGGTTTGTGGCTTCCTTCCTTCCTTCAAAACCTTAATCGTGTTTTCAGTCTGTTTCGTGCCTTGTGTGTCGGTTTGAAACTGTTATGTACCCCAGGAAAGACTGTTCTTTAATGCACTCTTGGGTCAGACATGTTATGGGTAGGATCTTTTGATTAGGTTGTTTCCATGGAGATGAGACACACACAACTGTTGGGGAGACCTTTTGATTAGATTATTTCCATGGAGTTGTGATCCCACCCATTCAAGGTGGGTCTTGATTAGTTACTGGAGTCCTTAAGAGAGTTCAGGGTGGACACAGACTCAGATGCAGACAGAAAGATATTTGGAGATGCTAAGCTAAAGGATGAAGCCCAGGGTTTGCCCTGGAGAAGGTAAGAGAGGAACCCCATATGCTTAGAGAGAAATGCCCTGGGAGAATAAGCAAGGATGCACAGGAGCTGAGAGAGAGACGCTAAGAAAGACAGAAGCCCAGAGGCATTTTGGAGAAAGTCATTTTGAAACTAGAACCTGGGAGCAAAGGACGAGCAGATGCCAGCCACATGCCTTCCCAGCTAACAGAGGTGTTCTGGTTGCCAGTGGCCTTTTCTCAGTGAAGATATCCTCTTGTTGATGCCTTAGTTTGGACACTTTTATGGCCTTAGAGCTGTACATTTGTAACCCAACAAACCCCCCTTTATAAAAGCCAATCCATTTCTGGTATCTTGCATAATGGCAGCTTTAGCAAACTAGAACACCTTGACTGTCTTGCTTATTCTTCCATAGTAGCTCTCTGATCAACTTCTCTGTGTTCTTCTTCCACTTTAAAGAATCATGTGATTATGTTGGATACACCTGGATAACACTGTTCACTCTCCCTGTTTTAAGTCTGCAACTTTAACTCCATCTTCAAAATTCTTTTTACCATGTAATGTAACTTATCCATAGGTTACAGGTATTAGAGCATGGATACCATCAGGGGAACATTATTCTGCCTATCATAGGGTATTTTACCTTAAAATAATTTAAATTATTGTACAGGATTATGGATTACTGTATTCTACTAAACCTAATTTTTTCTCTAGCAATGTTGGGAAGAGGGTGGTCATGAGGAAAATTAATTGGCTCTGAAAAAGACAGAATAATGAAGCCTTTTTTCTCTGTGCATTTGAATACACACCTGAATTGTGATTCCATTACTAATAACAGAAAACATTTTGTTTTGTTTTTCATCTTGCTGAAAATGGAGTTCCTAACCATTTGCCACTGCTGAAAAACAATTCTCATTTTAAAAGCATATGTAGCTTTAAAAATAACTATATGATAGAAATGATTACTTCTCACCATAGCACATATGTAGGCGATATAATTTCATAAATATTCTTGCTATGGGACCAAGCCATGGCCTCTACCCTTTGGTAACACATGGGCTTTTCAGAGGTTCTAGGCAGTGTTTTGAGAAACAATACCATAGACTGATAGTTACACAGAAAATCCTCAAGGGACACATTCTAATTTGATAGCTGGGATTTTAGGTCCTACAAAGTTGATGAGGTTCTAGAGTTGACCTGAGTATTGATCAGTCATTAAGAGTAGCTGGCTCTACAGTGTAGCCATATGCCCCTGGCATTTCTTATTAGTTGTCAATATTGTATAGTTCATGCTTCTACTATGAAGAGTTCAAATACTCTTGTTCCTATACTAAGGGATCATTTTTCTAGAGCCTGTAGACTAAATCCATGACTACTGATCTATCTTATGATACTAATCATAGTATCTTCTTTCTAATTTTAAGCACTGAAATTGGACTAAGGGAAACAATCCCATTAGTGATGTGAGGAACCTTCAGTGACAAGTATCCAGTAGGCTCAGGAAATAAGCCTCATCTGAGCAGCAGCTGAGTGACCAGGGGTAGAGGCCTGGGCTGTGAGAGAGTCTGCCCTGGCTTTGTTCTTGTTTACACATCTCTTTTTGTTTTTTCAATCTTTGTGTTTTAATTCCTTCATTTTTGTTTTACATTTACTTACTCTCTAGGAAGTTGGTTGGATTGTATCAGCATTACAGAACATTTTATTTGCTTTCACAAGTAGGAACCATACCTAAATTTCTGTGCAAAGAGGATAGATTGAACTCAGTTAAGAGAGGAGAATAGGTTAGGAAGAAGGATTCAGGGGAAGCAGTTCATAATAACTGAAATTCTGAAAGCTGCAATTGTAAACATTTTGGCACAATGTAAATGAAATCATGATACAGCCCATAAACTCCCTCTGGGTTATATAAATGAAGGGCATGACCCAGTGATTCTGAGTAAACGTGAGACAACGGGTTGTGGGTGGGTGGGTGTAAGCTAAGAGCCAGAGGAAATATTCCCAACATAACCAAACAGCTCAAAGTTTAGAAATTTTCCTCACCCTGATAATACCAACTCTCAGAATGGGAAACACTGCCTTAATTCATAATTTTGATAACACAGGAAGTCATTATTCAAATTCCCATTATTTGAATTTTCCTGTAGGGTTAAGAACTCTGAGGTCGATTTGAAACTATAGAGCATTTTGAAAGAAATTCCTTTTGCAAGCTTGAAGTGATCTGTATCTACATATGTTATGCCAACATGCTTGACTACACAGACACAATTTCTATATAATTCCATTCCCAAAAGGCAAAGAAGAGGCATTGCATCTTATACTCAGTTGCCACCAAAGAGCACAAGGATGAATGGTTAAGTCCAGATACTGACACATACCCCTAAGTTTTCAAGGCATGGCTGTGGTTTCAGCCCCCTGACTCCCATTCCCTGTAATGGAAGTCAGGTGGAAAACCCCAATTCAAACTCCTTGGAAATCAAGAAGACGGCATAATGATGTTCCTTGTTTTTGCTATGGAAACATTTATATGGGCCACAGGTTCAACTGTCGATGAAATGATGCACTAATCTCCAGAGTTCACAATGTAATTTGAAGTATATTTTCTTCTCCATGTGCATGCAATTGTAAAGGTAATTGCCACCCTGAAGGTAAGGAATGCCCGTGTCCCCTGCATAACACAGCTGCATTCTGACTTGTATCAGAGCCAGATACCCTCTTTGTGCATCCAAAGAAAAAGTCCAGGGAAAAGTAAGCATCTTTGCTTTGCAAATGTAACCTGGAGAACACCTGAGCTTTCCCTGACAAGGTTTGTTGGTTTTCATAAAATAGTTTGTTGTGAATAATCAACTCAATTTCTGGCCTGAATAGTATCATTGATTTTACATGATAAACTAAGAAATAATTTTCTTGCCTCTCAAGTTTGTAACTTTTGTTTGGATGCCATACAGGTGGTTAATTTAATGGGCTTAAGATCAAAAAAGTTGACTTTAGATGTGATAGGGATTTATCAAATTCAATGTCAGCCCCACACTGTTCTTGGATTAGACTGAGACTGCAAGTCAGGGAGCTTTCCATTATATTCAGCAGGTAAAACCATTATCTTACTTTGTGGGAATTCTTTTTAGAAATTGAAATTAAATGGGTAGACAAAAAGAGGTAACTTCACTTTCTCAGGGACTCTAACATGATTGTATTACTTAATTCCAAAAATAATCCCTAATAATAAAAACAAAACTTTACATTTTTATCTAATTACCTTATAAGAAACCCATTATAACATAACTGTTCTATACAATCTGGTACTTAGGAAAACAAAATTCTATATTTATTTTATATTTTGAGATATTACTATTTTTTCTCTTTTGAACTTGACTATGCACCACTCAAGGGATATAAAAGAAGTATAAGCCATACTTCTCTTCCCTCTTAGCATCCAGCGCAGAGTAGAGCTCATTACAGCTCAATAAATGGTTGAACGTGTATTGATTGATTGCCAGCATTCTACTTTGTGATTCCTTTTAATATTTCAGATGCTGAAAGGTCATTATCATAATCATCATAAACCTCATTTATCTGTTCATAACACTGTTCTTGGGTGCTACATAAAATTTAGCAGTGAGATCTCAAAGGCATAAGAATAAATGAATGGACATTGACTGACATGCAAATCAAGGAAGACAGTTCATGGGGTTGGAGTTTTGAGTGATTCATCTAGAAACTATAATTAAACTTATTGAATTTATATATAACCCACGTCTTTCCAAAAATAACCTCAGGCCTTTTACAGGAAGAGAAAAAAATCACCATAAAGTCATACTATCGAAAGTTTGGCTGTGAATTTCTCTACAGTTCTGGCAAGGAGAGAAATACTGTAGGTTAGGGTTTCTCTACCTCAGCACTGTTGACTCTTTGGGCCAGATAATCTTTGTTGTGAGGGGCTTCCATGTGCATTGCTGGACATGTAGCAGCATCTGTGGCCTCTAAGCACTAGATGCTAGTGACATGTCCCCCACCCCCAGTAGTGACAACCAAAAGTATCTCCAGATATTGCCAAATCTCTCCTGGTGCTGCAATCCACCCCCAATCCCCTTTGAAAATCACTGCCCTTGGAGACCTAGCTGTTTTTGTAAGGACGGAGAAAGCACAACTCAGTTCTGCAGGAGTTGGGGCATAGAGGAAAGACACAATTATTTCCAGACTTTAATTTCTAAAACAAATTTTAATGAAATGTGATTTACCTATAGTATTTTCAATAATGATAGCTAATATTTATTGAAAGTTTACTTTGAACCAGATGCCAAAATAGGCACCAAATGCAAAGATCTCATTAAAATAAGTCTATGAGATAGGGCCTCTTATGATCCTCACTTTATAGCTAAAGAAACTGAGGCTCAGCAAGATCAATCAATTAACCAATGTCTTATAGCAAGTGACAGAGTTAGGTTTAAACCCAAGCAGTCTGAACTGAGAGCCAACAATCAGTCATCAACAGCCTTATGACAAATGTGAAGCAGATTTCACATTGCTGATTCCCGCACAGCTCTTCCATAAAAGTAGAGGACATGAAGTTAAAAGAAGCCAGGAAAGTCAATTAGCAATTCCTCAAGAGGCTATCTGAAGCAGTCCTAAGTCTGCGGAAGTGGCTAAGTGACAGCTCTCCATACTGTATATTGGTCATAGTTGCTGACATTGCTTAATTGGAGCACTGATGAGGGAGCTGCTCCAGTTTTCATGTGATGCTTTAATCTAATTGTTTCATTGGAGTGGTATTGGGACTTCTCAATTAGAAATAACCTGGCATTTAACTTTCCTTTGTTCATAGATTTCAATAGTATGTTGCATAATGCCATGGATATGAAGAAGATCTGGAAAAAAGCTTAGAATCACGGAGCTACGTTGAATCCTAGTACTGACATCTATGGCTATGAAGCTTTGAACAACTATTTAAACTCTTTGATCCTTATCTGAAAATGAGTACACAAGTAGTATATATAAATGTGTGTGTGTGTGTGTGTGTGTGTGTGTGTAATAATAGGTATATTTGCAGGAATGGTGTAAACAATACCCTTGGATAATTATGGAATATTTATGAAAATGCTAAGTTATGAAAATGTCTAGAACAATTCTTAGCATTCTTTTTTTAAATCTCAGATTGTCTTTATTTAATTTACATTTTAGTGAATACAGAACTCCTGACTGACAGGTAGTTCTTACAATACTTTGTCTGTTTCATTCATTTGTCATCCTGAGTCTGCTTTTGAGCTCCTCTACAGAATTTTTCATCAAGTATTGTTTTGTCAACACAAGAATTTCCATTTGGTTCTTTTTAATGAACTCTATCCCCATCTTGAGAATTTCTATTTGGTGATTCATTGTGAACATACTTTCTTTTCATTCATTTAATATGATTGCCTTTAGTTCTTTGAATATATTTATAATAGCTGTTTGAAGTGTTTCTTTATCAAACTTCCGGAGGTACTCATGGACCTTTCCCATTAACTTCATTTTTGCCTGTGTATTCATCACTATCCTGTTTCTGAATACTGCTCATTTTAGATAATATAATATATTTTAGCATCTCTGGATTCTGATTTTTATCTGTGGTGGTTGTTATTGTTGCTGCTGCTGCTGTTGATATTATTACTTTGTTGATTCATTTATTTATTTGGAAACTTGCTTGGGCTAAGTATATGAATTATCTCAGCCCTGTGCTATACAACTGGGGATGTCTCTGCCCAGTATACGTGTGTGTGTGTGTGTGTGTGTATAAACATATATATATATACACACATACGTATACATAAATAAAAATGCACACATATAATTATATATATATATATAAAATATAATTCTTGTTGGCTTCCTATGGGTTGCATCTGTGTCTGTATATGTTAATAGTGAGTTGCTAATTGGACAGAGGCTCTGCTCAACAACATTGAGCCAGTAAGGCTGCTCTGTTCATGGATCTGGTGGGTAGAGGATTATTAAAAGTTCATGACATTTTAAAGTCTGCCCCAGCTTTTCCTATCTACTGGGACCTTTGAGGTCTTCTGTATGCCTGTATGCAGCCTCAGGATCAAGTAGGAGCTTATGGATGACTGGGTTCCAATCTGGCTTCCACTATTCTTGCATGCAGCCTCAGCTGGGTGTGTGCTTGCCTACAACACATGCCTAGGCTACTAGAGTCCTTTGTCCTCCCCAACTTCCTGTCTCTGAGATTATCACTTCCACTGATTATGCTTCTAGGAATGGATACACATACTGCTCCATATTTAATGAGCCCTCTCTGACTGTGGAAGAGGTGCTGCAGTTCATCATGGTCTGCCCTGCCCTGGGAGAACCTCCACATTGACCAAGCTGGTGGGGCGGGAAATGGGAGCAACCCAAGATCAGATGCCACAGACTCCCATTCTTCAGACTCCTGTTCTTCTTAGGAGCATAAGTGTTACTAAAACTGTTCTATGACTTTGTTCTCTTCTCAGAGTGCAGAAAAGCTTGTTTTGGACAATTTTTTTTTCAGTTCATAGTCATCTTTTGGAGAGAGGATTTCTTGATCTTCTTATTTGTCCATAACCTGAATTCCTGGATGGTAGGCTTTTTAGTTAACATCCACTGGGGGAGTGTGGATGAATTGGCTCAAGAAAAAAGGGACAAATGACTGAATAGTGGCAAAAGGTCAGAAGTTGAGTGGTTGGAGAAAAGTTACCCAGAGCCCATCCTGCTTTGTTACCCACTTTTGGCTGCTTGTTCCTTGGAGTTTGAAGTAGGTTTCTAAATCAGCAGAAGGCATGGTTTGGCCCAGAATTGTGGCCTTTCCTAATTGAAGGTTTTAAAGTCCAAAAGCTGTCAACTTCAAATGCTAGCGAGGATGTAGAGCAACATTAACTCTCATTCCTTGTGTGGACATGGTCCGAGTTGTTTCAGAGTCAGAGGCACCTACCCAGTCAATCTGCTGAGGACGAAGTCTTGTCCTCACAGTGAAGCAGCACCAAAGTCTGCGAGGACTAACAGGGTGGCTCTAACACTCTTTTTAATAAAAGTTATTTGCTATATTTTCTCTCAGTAGTTTATGGAACTAAAAACAATGCTAAGGGGAGCAGTGAGAACACTGATGAATTCCAGTGCCCCCTCCCCCCACCAGGAAATCAAATACTGCCAACTACTCTGTTTCCTCTGGTAGAAATAGTCCTTTGCTTTTCGTTGACTTGTTAAATATCATTGCTGGTAGCAAATTATTTTTGGTACTGCTTTATTGAATCATGGACTCTACTCTCACTGGCCCACAAGTTGCAATTTTCCCTCTTTTTGTTCTTATTTATTGGGCTTTTGAACTTAATCAAACTATGAATCAAGGATTAGAATGACTTATGTTGACTTGCTGGATACCAAACACACGTCTAATTTTTGACTGATTGGGAATTAATTCCTTTTCTAGCCGTTAAATTTTTTGTAACTTAGTGGATTAGAAATGTATCAAAAGGATTTTATTAAGCACTCAATTCTAAACTAAGTCAAGCATAAACATATATTTTTAACTTGTTTTAAAAATATGTATTTCCAATTTCACAAAAGTAAATATCCAACTCAACTCAGCAAGTACTTATGAGTACTTACATAAGCAGTGTAAGAAATGTAAGACATGCATAAAATTCGATTTAGTTGGCCTCAATAGACTTAAAATTGTTAGGGTAGACAAGACAGGACATGTATAACAGGCTTTGAAGATGCCAGAGGAATTCAGAAAAGGGATGGCAAGAATAAACTAGAGACATTTTGGAAAGGAGAGTGGGTAAGACATAGCCCTTTAAAATAATTTAATTAAACAATATAGAAAATTTTAAAAATAAGTAGTAGATTCTCCCCTCCCTTTCCCGCTCTCCTGGGGTAATCACTAGTGACAGTTTGTTCAGTATCCCTGTCGATTTCATATATATATATGAAATATATGATGTATTTATATATACATGATGCAATTATATGATATATTTATATATTATATATAATAGTATAATATTTATAGCATACATACACAAAAATGGATATATATTTGTTCTTTGTTAAAAAAATAAGATCATAATATAGATATAATTCTGTAATTTTTTAAATCACCTGACATATCCTGGATCTACTTCTATACTAGTGTATGATCTTTTTCATTATTTTAAAAGTTTCATGATATCCCACAATATGGATGTACCATAATTTAAATATCACGCTGTTGATGCCCATTTAAGTGGGATTTCAAATCTTCCTCCTGTTAAGAATGCTACAAAAAACATTCTTGCTTTCCTATGCAAGCAATTCTGTAGAATATGGTTCTAAAGTGGAATTCCTGGGTCAAATAGTATGCATATTTAATAAACATTATTAGATTTACTGAATACCTCCAGTAAGTTGCCCCAGTTTATAGGCCCACAAGATAGAGCCCTTTCTCCTACATCTGCATATATCAGTCTTTTTTAGTTTTGCCAATGTAATAGCTGAAACTGGTATCTCTGCCTTAAAGAATGAGATCCTTAAACTTTGAATGACAGGCAAAAATCTGAAGTCAGGGAAATTTCTTCAGGAAACTATTATCCCCAATATGACAAAGTCCCCAATATGACAAAGTTAATCAAGGCAATGAGGAGCTAGGATGTTCTGAAATAGAATTGATAGGGGCTAAGAATAGGTGTTTAAAGGAATGATATGCCTATGAAAACGAAACACAAAACCTGCCAATGTTGGAACAGAAAAGCACACGTACAAATTATTCTTCCTGACAAAGATCTTTCCCCTAATTTTGTCTTTCCCATTATGATTTTTTTTCCTTATTATTCTGATTCCTTCTTTCACCATCATTCTTTTTCATCAGTGGTACCCAGCTTTCCTTTTGTATCTTTGATCCAAAGATACACTAAAATACAATTCCTATCTGTTGCTCCAGTAGGAGATGGTAAAAACAGTCCAGTTGAGAGGCTAAGAGGGTGTGAGTTAGAGTAGTGGCAGTGGGAATGAAGAGGACGGGACGGAAACAAGAGACCTTGAGAATTTTTAATAAAAATGACTTGTCAGCTATTGAGTGTAGGTTGTGAAGACAAAGGATGTCTTTAAGGTGGGGCGCTAGTCTAAGTGACTAGAGGAGTCTTGCTGAGATTGAGCACTGATAGGAGGAGACAAGTTCAGTTTGAGGTGTTACTGGTACTGGGGCATCTGCAGGTGATATTTGGGACATTGAGGTAGTGTCTCAAGTTATTTACCCAGATATGGGCATCAAGAGGAAGAGAAGGGAGCTGAGGTGAAAGTATTTCAAAGTGTCTTCCATTAATGGGTAGGCAGAATAAGAACAGCCTGAGAATACTGAGAAAGATTGGTCAGGTGACCTGAGTACCAGGAGAACAGAGAAGATGCATTACAGAATCTAAGACTTGAGAATTCTTTAAGAATGAGCCATATAGGAAAACTGCAGGGAGATCTTGGAAAACGTTGACAAACAGGCCATTGGATGTCATTGGGGTTATCTCAAAAAGTGGCGGTCAAGAGTGTGATGCAGAACTCAGACTGCAAGAGATCAAGGGGGAAGGAGGAAAAATTATTTTCTTTTCAAAAGTTTAACAGTGAAGGAAAGATGATGTTAAACAACACACAGCCATTTATTACATCTAGTTGGATCATGTGAAGGAAAATATATGTTTTTAATTCAGTGCTTTTTAGTGTATAATACTCGAATGAATATGTTATGTTCATGCTGTTTCATTTTCATTTCAATTTCAGGTGTGGAAGGTTGAGTAATGGTACTTAAAATGCTTCTCTTGTTAGGTATTATTTACTGTTTTGTTTTAGTTTGTTCAATTGTCCTTGACCTTAATATCTACCTCTCTTACCACCCCCTCACACTATCGCAATGCCCTCTGCATTAAAGTGTTTCATAAATGTCTTTAGATATGTGTTTTTAATACATATATAATGTTTTATGTATACATATTTTTAGTTCACATAGAGTAGTATTTTTTATCAAGATTGCTCTTTTAGGCAATATACCAAAGCTAAATGTCTATGAGAGGGGGATATAAGGGAGGAGTATGGAATTCTTGATAGTGGTGTTGTTGTCTGACATTATTATATTGTATGGTATTTTAATTTTTTAAATCTTTTTTATTATTAAAAATTTTTTTGAAGTAATGAATATGTTCAAGTTGTGATGAATGCACAACTATATGATGATATTGTGAACAATTGATTGTGCATTGTGGATGATTGTACGGTATGTGAATGTATCGCTATAAATTGCAGGGAACAATATAAACAGAGGGAAAGAAGTATTGGAGAAAACATGGAGAGAGGTATGTACCTATTTACTATTGGTGGGGAAGTAGAATGGTGTAGCCTATTTGGAAGACAGTGTGGTGGTTCCACAGGAAGCTAAGTATATGGATGCCATAGGTCCTGCCACCTCATTATGGGGTATATACTTGGAAGAGCTGAGAGGAGGGACATGAATGGACATTTGCACACTGGTGTTTATGGTGGCAGTACTCATGATTTGCAATGGATGGAGGTGGCCTAAGGATACATCAATTGATGAACAGAATGGTGAACTGTGGTGTATGCATAAAATAGAATATTGAGCAGCTGCAAGAAGGAATGAATCTGTGAGATACACAACTAGGTGAATGGATTTTTTTTTAAATTCAGTTTTATTGAAATGTATTCACATACCATACAATCATCCATGGTATACAATCAACTGTTCACAGTACGATCATATAGTTATGCATTCATCACCACAATCTGTTTCTGAACATTTTCCTTACATCAGAAAGAATCAGAATAAGAATAAAAAATAAAAATAAAAAAAGAACCCAAACCATCCCTCCCATCCCACCCTATTTGTCATTTAGTTTTTGTCCCCATTTTTCTACTCATCCATCCATACACTAGATAAAGGGAGTGTGATCTACAAGGTTTTCACAATCACTATGTCACCCCTTGTAATCTACAATATTATATAATCATCTTCAGGAGTCCAGACCACTGGGTTGGAGTTTGGTAGTTTCAGGTATTTACTTCTAGCTATTCCAATACATTAAAACCTAAGAGGTGTTATCTATATAGTGCATAAGAATGTCCACCAGAGTGACCTCTTCACTCCATTTGAAATCTCTCAGCCACTGAAACTACTTCATCTCATTTTGCATCCCCCTTTTGGTCAAGAAGATATTCTCAATCCCATGATGCTGGGTCCAGATTCATCCCCAGGAGTCATATCCTGCGTTGCCAGGGAGATTTACACCCCTGGGAGTTGGGTCCCATGAAGGGGGGAGGGCAGTGGGTTCACCTGCTGAGGTGGCTCAGGTAGAGAGAGAGAGGGCCACATCTGAGCAACAAAGAAGTATTCAGGCGGAGACTCTTAGGCACAATTATATGCAAGTTTAGCCTCTCCTTTGCAGTAATGAGCTTCATAAGGGCAAGTCCCACTATCGAGGGCTCGGTACATCAAACCACCAGTCCCAATTTTTGTGACACCATCAACACCAGTCCAGGTGAGGAAGTCCAACACTTCTGCACCTTCCCCAAGCTCCTTGGGGTGGGGGTGGGGGGTGGGGGGAGGCTGTAAATATATTTTTTATTCTCTGCCCAAATTACTTTGGGATGTGTCACTATTTCACTTTAACCTATGCTAACCTACTGTACCTCACTTCCTATTCAAAGTTCCATGTAATTGTGGTGTTTGAACAAACCGGCTGTAAAGTTATACTGTTTGGAAAATATAGATCCTGCACCAAATAGACGTCTCTTCCCTTGGTCTCACATGGAAGTTGAAGTTTTAAAACACAGTCAGTTTTGACCTTTACCCTTTGCTCAGTTTGCCCTTGTCTTAACCAGATCTGCTTCATTCGTATCACTAATTGAAGTCTGGGCTCTTTTTCAGCTTTTTTTAAACAGTTGCTGTATGCACTAATACTGACATTCATATCTGCTGAGCTCTAGCTCTGAGTTTCAGGTGTCTCAGAGGTACGCATTGTTCCAGAGACCAATCAGGTTATACACTAAGGGATCAGCATCTCAAAGTTTAGAGATAGGCATACAATTCAGGAATAGAGTTGACTGCTGTAAGAGCTTACAATCTAGGGACTATTACAATAATCATGTCCACGTTAGGCTATGTTCTACGATTCAATTCTGAGTTTACACATTGTAGTTAGTCCATATTGGTGAGGCATTATAGTGTTTGCCATTATTTCTGGCGTACTTCACTCAAATACTGTGTACAGGATCCATTCACATCATTGTGTGTCTCAGAGCTTCACTCCTTCTCATAGTTGCTCAATATTCCATTGAATGCATACACCACAGTTCAACATTCTGTTCCTCAGTCTATGTACCCTTAGGTCACCTTCACCCATTGCAAATCATGATTACTGTCTCCATGAACAACAGTTTGCAAATGTCCATTTATGTCTCTGCTCTCAGATCTTCAAATGACATACCCCATAATGAGGTTGCAGAACCTTACTGGTCCCCACATACTTAACTTTTTGTGGAACCACCACACTGACCTTCAGAAAGGCTACACCTTTCTACCTCAACAATAGATAGGTGCATCAACAATAGATAGGTGCAACAATAGATAGGTGCATCCCTCTCACCATGTTTTCTCCAACACTTTTACTCCTATATATATTTTTCCTACAGTTTTATAGAGTTATATTCACATACCATACATTTATCCACAGTATACAATCAGTTGTTCATAGTATCATCATAAAGTTGTACATTTAGGGTGAATGGATCTTGAGGACAGCATTTTGAGTGAAGTATGCCAGAAACAAAAAGACAAACAATATAATGCCTCACTAATATGGATTAACTATAATGTGTAAACTCTGAGAATTGAATCCTAGAGCACAGCTTATTAGAGGAATGCTTATTGTAATGGTCCCTAGATTGTAAGCTCTTATAGCAGTCACATCTATTCCTGAGTTGTAATGGTCATCTCTAAATTCTGAGATGCTGAGCTCTTTGTGTGTAACCTGATTGGTCTCTGGAACTTTGGGTGTCTGTGTGACACCTGAAATTCAGAGCTAGAGCTAGGCAACTATGAATGTCAGTATTACCTCATATAGCAACTGTTAAAAAAGCTGAAAAAAGAGTTCAGATCTCAAATAGAGATATGAATGAAGTGGATCTGATTAGGACTAAGGCAAATCAGGCCAAAGAGTAAAGGACAATATCGACTGTTTTAAAACTTCAGCTTCTGTGTGAGATCAAGGGAAGAGATGTTTATTTGTTGCAGGATCTATATTTTCTGCAGCACACTAAATAATTTAACTTATATGGTCAGTTTATTCAAACACCATAACTACATGGAACTTTGAATAAGAAGTGAGATCTGCTAGGTTTATACAGGTTAGTGTGAAATTTTGATACATCTCAAAGTAATTTGGGCAGAGAATGAAGATATATTTGCAGGGCCACTCTGGGGGACTGAGGAAATGTGGAAATGTTGGACTTCCCCACCTTGGTTATGACTGATATTTTCACAAACACTGAGGACTAAAAATTTGGATGAGCCCTCAATCTTGGGGCATGACCTTGTGAAGCTTGTTGCTGCAAAGGAGAAGCTAAGCCTACTTTATAATTGTGCCTAAGAGTCTCCCCCAGAGAACCTCTTTGTTGTTCCAATGCGCCCCCCCCCCCCGCCCCAGCCCACATGGCAGGTACATTCATTGCTCTCCCCGCTAAGTGGGATGTGACCCCCAGGTGTAGAAATCTCCCAGGCAATGTGGGACTGACTTCCAGGGATGAGTCTGGACCCAGCATTGTGGGATTAAGAAAATCTTCTTGACCAAAAGAGGGAAGAGAAATGAAACAAAAAGTTTCAGTGGCTGAGAGATTTCAAATGACGTTGAGAGGTCACTCTGGAGAGCATTCTAATGTGCTAAATAGATATCCCTCTTTAGGTTTTAGTCTATTGGTATAGCTAGAAAGAAATACCTGAAACTGTTGAACTGCAACCCAGTATCCCTGATTCTTGAAGACAATTGCCTAACTATGTAGTTTACATGGTGTGACTGTGTGATTGTAAAAACCTCATGGCTCATATTCCCTTTGTCCAGTGTAGGGACAGATGACTAGAAAAACAGGGATGAAAACTAAATGAAAAATAGGGTGGGATGGGGGAATGGAATGTTTTGGGTGTTCCTTTTTACTTTAATTTTTTTTTTTTTTGGAGTAAGGAAAATATTCAAAAGTTGATTCTGGTGATGAATACCCAACTATATGATGGTACTGTGAATAATTGATTGTACACTGTGGGTGATTGTAAATATGTGACTGTATCTCAATAAAACTGTATTTAAAAAGATTGCTGCTTTACTTATTTTTTTACTTACTTTAATTATGATTTTTAAAATCTAACTTTAATAAAAATATCATTAATTTTCATGGAAGTTTTTATTGCTTTCAGCTTTTCAGCATCACAAAGAATGTGGCAATGAATATTTTAAGATCTTTCCCTTCATAGAATTATGCATGAGTTTCTCTGGAGTAAATGCCTGGGAATGGGGCTGCTGGGTTATTGGTTATTTGCCAATGTAAATTTGTAAGGCATTACCATACTGTTCTTCAGAATGGTTGTACCAACCTACAGTCCTACCAGCAGGAGAGTTCTTGTTGGTTCACATCTTCAGTAAAATGTGACATTATCTGACTTTATGATCTTTGCCATCTGACAGGTATAAAAAGTTGTGTCATTGCATTATTTCACTTCACATTTCTCATATAAGTAGTGAGAAATTCTTCACAAATTTTTAGTCATCCAGGTTTCATCTTCTCTGATTTATTTATTAATTTCTTTCACCTGTTTTTCTGTTGGATTTTCTGTATTGTTTTGAGAAATTCCTAGATATTAAACTCTAGTTAGTATTTTTTAAACTTTTTATTTTAGAATAATTTTAGATTTACAGAAAAGTTGCATACATCATACAGAGAGTTCCCATATACACTTCATCCACTATTGTTAACATATTATATTTGCCAAAACTGAGTTTCTAGTTATTTCTTTTAAACAGCTTTATTGGGATATAATTCACATACTATACAATTCACCAATATGAAGCATATAATTTAATGGTTATTAGTATATTCACAGAGTTGTGCAACCATCACCACAATCAATTTTTTTATCATTTTTATCACCCCCAAAAGAACTCTTTACCCATTAGAAGTCACTTCCCATTTCCCCGCAAACCCTCCTCCCTCTGTCCCAAACACCACTAATCTACTTTTTGTCTCTGCAGATTTGCCTCATTCTGGACATTTCATATAAATAGAATCATACAATATATGGGTTCTTTTTTGTGACTGGCTTCTTTCTCTCAGTCTAATATTTTCAAGGTTAACCTACTTGTAGCATGTATCAGCATTTCATTCCTTTTTATTACTGAATAATATTCCACTGTATGGCTATACCACACATTGTTAATCAAGTCATTGATAAACATTTGTGTTCTTTCTACTTTTAGGCTATTATGAATAATGCTGCTATGAACATTCATGTATAAGTTTGGATGTGCATGTATATTTTTATTTCTTTTGGATATATGCTCAGGAGTAGAATTGCTAGGTTATATGGTAATTCCATGTTTAACATTTTGAGGAACTGTCAAACTTTTCCACAGTGGCTTTACCAATTTACATTTCCATCAGCAACATATGAGGGTTCTAATTTCTTCACAACCCTTTCCAACCCATGTTATTATCTGTCTTTTTGATTATAGCCATCTTAGGGGGTGTGAAATAGTATCTTACTATAGTTTTGATTTGCTAATTTTCTTTGGAGAGATGTCTATTCAGATCCTTTGTCCATTTTTCAATTGGATTATTTTTAATTATTGAGTTATAGGGTTCTTTATGTATTCTGGATTTAAGTTCCTTATGAGATACATGATTTGCAAATGTTTTCTCCCATTCTGTGGGTTTTCTTTTCACTTTCTTGCCAGTATCCTTTGAAGCAAATAAGTTTTAAAATTTGATGAAATCCAACTTTTCATCCTTTCTTTCTTTTTTTCTTCCTTCTTTATTCTTTTTTTGTCATCTTTTTGTTGCCATGTCAAAGAAGCCATTGCCTAACCCAAAGTCACAAAGATTGGCTCCTATATTTTCTTTCATAGGTTTATATCTTTAGCCATTGAGGTCTGTGTTCCATTTTGAGTTAAATTTTGTGCATGGTGTGAGGAATGTGTCCCACTTCATTCTTTTGCCTGTGGCTATTCACTTGTCCCAGCACCATTTGTTGAAAAGATTATTCTTTGCCAATGAATTATCTTGTCATCTAGGTAGTTTTTGACATTCCAAGTATTTTTTTCCAATGTATTTTTTTCTGTTAATTTTTTTTTAGTGACCTTTTTGAACAGAAATACTTAACATTTATGTAATCAAAATCATCACTATTCCACCTTGTGATTTGGGTTTGCTTAAGAAGTTCTTCCCATCTTTAAGATTACAAAGACATTATTTTATATTTTTATTTGTTATCTTTAAATTTTACTTTTCACACTTGTGTCTTCAGTTTATTTGCAGTTTGCCTTTATACGAGGTATAAAGTATGGATCCAACTTTTTATTCTCCATGTGACAAGGCAGTAATGAAACCATTCTTTCACCACTGGAAAGTATGACCTCTCCTATTCAAATTTATAATCAAAGGACAGTGAAATTTAGAAAGATGTGTTGAGTTAGCATAATTTAGCATAGAGTTGTTTTTTTTTTTTTTTTTTTTGACAAGGTAGATGAGCCAATGCTTACAATAGTGCACTGTTGAGAAAGTTTTCTTGTAAAGGGCTCTTAGCTAAGGGAAATAGTTTGGATCAAGGGTAGTTTGGACAGTGGTGTTCACTTTCTTGAATTATCAAGCAATAGTGTAATGATCAAAGTAAGAAATTCATGCAATATTATCGAAGGTATCCCTCAAGGCCCATAGTCCGTGGTTTATAAAGGAGTATGGGATAATCCTAGGTTTTGTTATTATGGTTTCTTTTGCCACAGATTTCTGCTGCTGTTGTGTATTAGGAAAGTCACAAGGATGGCACAACACTCACCCAGCAAAGCAACTATAGTCAACAGAGGGAATTTAAAAGAACACCCAGACAATGGGATTGGGAATGCCATAAGGACCAAACTCCACTTTGTCTAGTTTATGGATGGATGTGTAGAAAAGTAGGGGAAGGAAACAAACAGACAAAGGTACCCAGTGTTCTTTTTTACTTCAATTGCTCTTTTTCACTCTAATTATTATTCTTGTTATTTTTGTGTGTGTGCTAATGAAGGTGTCAGGGATTGATTTAGGTGATGAATGTACAACTATGTAATGGTACTGTAAACAATCGAAAGTACAATTTGTTTTGTATGACTGCGTGGTATGTGAATATATCTCAATAAAATGATGATTAAAAAAAAAAAAAAAAAAAAAGAACACCCAAGTATGTCTTTAATGGATTATTTGGAACCATTATAGTCTACCTTAAGTCATTAAAAATTTTAGATCATATGTTATGGTCTAGTAGATGATTTCTTTAGACCTGTTATAGTCTTCTAACTTTTAGTGATTTATTCATATGAATTGTTCACTTCAAAGATCCACAGTTGAGTTAAGATTTTCATATACCTATAATCACCTTGAATTTGGGATGAATTTGAGGTGAATCTCAAATTCAAATTTAGATTATGATTAAACATAACTTAAAGACATTAGAACAGATGTCGATGGGAGCATAGTAATGTAGCTGTCCTACCAGGACGAGTCTCTGGGGCCCTCCTCAACCCTGCACAAAGTGACACCATGTGTGATGGTAACAGAAAGAAAGACTCACCATGAAGGACTTGGCAAGTAACCACACATGCACCCTTCTTAACAGAGTGTCAGTCAAGGAGATACTTCAAAAACCAGGAATATAGCAAAATGAAAAACTCAGGAATCAGAAAACATTCTGAGCCTCAAAACGATGAATAGATGTAGACTAAGTAGCTCATAGAGCTGTACTTACAACCCAAATCATAACTTAAAATGCTTTCTTTATAAATGAGAAAAGCTAAAATTAAACAGAAAACAAAAATTAAACAAACTCTTGCAATTCAAGGTGTTTGAAAAATGAAAATAAAACAAAGTGAGATAAGGTAACATGTAAAGATAGAAACAAATGTATTAGTAAAAAGAAAAATATTTAAATTGAGAGCTAATTCTCCTAAACTGAATAATTTAAGCAGATAAAACTCTAGACAAGCATTTTTTTTGGAATGGGAATTTGAAAAACTAAAGAGTTCCTTGTCACTTAAGTTTAGGACGTGCTATATCCAGCATATCTCCCTGGAAGAATTATAATGTAAATCAAAATGTCAAACTGGTACTAAAAATCCTTGTCTAACTTGTTTAATTCTTCATTTTCACCATTTTTCTGACCATAGATCTTTTATTCTAACTTTTATGATATCCTATTTATCAACTTTCCATGGTACCTACTGTGGGAAATAAATCTCTATATAGTCTAACCAAGTAGGAGAAAACAAAAGCATGCAAATGAATAAAATCAGAAAAAAAAAAGTTTTAGCTTTTGTTAAGATTAAAAAATAAAATATTATACTGTAAAGTGATATATATGAATATGACTTAAAACCTGATGATTATACATTCAAAAATCATGAATCAGACTGATTTTTAAGAAAGCACACAGTACCAAAATTGTTTCATAAAAAAGTCAATATTATCAATTTGTTAGTGATCATGGAAAAAAATGAGAAATGTTTTGAAAATATTAACTCCCAAATAAGCTTAGGCCCAGTTTCACAAGTAAGTTAATTCAAATTTTCAATATAAAATATAAAATAAATAATATAGAATTAATAATACTGTATAAGAATTCAAAAAATAAAATGCAAAAATTGTTATATTAAATATTCCCTGAGATAGATAAAATAGAGACAAAGGAGAAAAGAAAAAGAAGGCCTCAATTTATTTTTTCAAAACTAATCTAACCCTGCAAAAACCCCAGAAAATTCTAGACCAGTCAATCACCTCACATGAATATGAATTCAGAAATTTAAATGACAGAAGCATTTTTCAAGGGAGCACACTAATGATGGAATGTTAGTAAGTGTTCCATGAAAAAGGACTCCAGGTTTAAAAAAGTTTTGGAAACTCTAGGTTAGAGAATATTATATGTACTGTAAGATGATTAATAATTAATAAAGATGCTAATATTCATGGTGAGTCTTTCAGTGGAAGATGTATTTGCACCTTATACAAATCTATTCAACTGTGCAGCATTTTTTTAAAGGACACTCTCTAGAGGACCAATGATCCACGGGATAACAGTTTCGGACGTGCTACATTAGAAGTATTTCCAATAATGACAAGACTAAAACAAGTTTATACAAAATCTCCACATACAAAAAAAGTTTACTAAACGCAATAGGAAAAAAGTATACCTCTCAGTGAGGCACAAGACTTTCTGTTTCTAAAGTCTGTGCTCATAACCATTGTGCCTAAGAACTGATTTGATGAGGAAGCATCTTTTTCTTCTTGATAATCATCATAGTCATCATCACCATTGCCAGAGTATGATACACAATTTTACACCTTCATAGAAAACAAGTCAATGAACTGAATAACTGTAGTGGTAATAAGAGAGTTGAGTAAATTGCACAATTACATGATGAATAGAAAAAGTATTTTATACATATCATAAATAACAAATAAAAAATATAATGGGAAAAAGCCCATTCACAATAGCACCAAAATTATAAAAAACCCAGAAAAAACTTTATAGTTAATTTTCAGGAACTATATGAGTAAAACTTCAAGATTTTGTTAAGGGACATAAGAGTTAAATAAATGCATGATGAGAGTCAATATTTTAAAGATGTCATTTTTTTTTTTGCAAATTAATGTATACATTTAAAAACAGCTATTAAAAATGTCAAAAAAACAGGAGAATGGGTTTCAGCTCTGATATGTAAAGAGCCTGTAAGTCATCCCTTCTTCTTTATATCAAGAAGAATCTGAATAAACTGAAAACTAATGACTTTCCTTGGATTCATCAAATATCTGAGATCACAGAATAATCTAACACCCCAAAATCTAGAAAGAAAAATTCATCTAGAGAGATACAAAACTGAGATCTGCTTACCTGGAGAAAAATCTGCTGGATCCATAATTGATAGGAACAGTAAGTTTATGAATTTCTGGAGGCTGACTGTGAGCTAGCATGAAAATGAGAATGCCCTGGTGGGTTTCAGTCTTCCCAGGGACACCAAACTTTTTTTTTTTTTAATTTAATTTAATTGAGATTTTTCACATACCGTACAATTATCCAAAGATCCAAAGTACACAATAAGTTGCCCATGTTATCATCATACAGTTGTGCATCCATCACCACAATTATTTTTTTTCCAATTTTTAGAACATTTTCATTACCCCAGAAAAGAAATAAAGACAAAAAAGAAAACTCAATTTCTCCCCTCCCCCAATCACCCCCCTCTCCATTATTGACTCATAGTATTGGTATAGCACATTTGTTATTGTTGATGAAAGAATGTTAAAGTACTGTTAACTGTAGTACATAGTTTGCAATATGCATTTTTTTCCCTATATAACTCTCTATCATTAGTTTATAGTCATAGTGTCATACATTTGTTCTAGTTCAAGAAAGAGTTTTCTAATATTTGTACAGTTAATCATGGACATTGTCCGCCACAAGATTCACTGTTTTATACATTCCCATCTTTTAACCTCCAATTTTCCTTCTGGTTACATACATGACTCTAAGCTTCCCCATTCTACCACATTCACACACCATTCAGCACTGTTAGTAATTCTCACAGCCATGTGCTACTTTCATCTCTGTCCACTTCAAAACACTTAGGTTCAACCTAGTTGAACATTCTGTTTATAATAAGGAACCACTCCCCATTCTTTAGCCTTGTTCTATATCCTGGTAACTTATATTTCACGTCTATGTGTTTACATATTATAATTAGTTCATATCAGTGAGACCATGCAATATTTGTCCTTATGTGTCTGACTTATTTCACTCAGTGTAGTGCCCTCAAAGTTTGTTCATCAATCTGTTTTTTTTTTAAGATGGTTTGTTCACTCACCATACTTTCTGTCCTAAGTAAACAATTGATGGTTCTCTGTATAGTTACATATTTATGTTTATGTTCTAGTTTGCTAATGGTGCTGGAATGCAAAACACAAGAGATGGATTGGCTTTTATAAAAGGGGGTTTATTTGATTACACAGTTACAGTCTTAAGGCCATAAAGTGTCCAAGGTAACACATCAGCAATCGGGTACCTTCATTGGAGGATGGCCAGTGGTGTCCGGAAAACGTCTGTTAGCTGGGAAGGCACATGGCTGGCATCTGCTCCAAAGTTCTGGTTTCAAAATTGCTTTCTCCCCAGACTTTCCTCTCTAGGCTGCAGTTCCTCAAAAATGCCACTCTTAGTTGCACTTGGGATATTTGTCGCCTCTCAGCTTCTCCGGAGCAAGAGTCTGCTTTCAACGGCCATTTTCAAACTGTCTCTTATCTGCAGCTCCTGTGCTTTCTTCAAAGTGTCCCTTTTGGCTGTAGCTCCTCTTCAAAAGTTCACTCTCAGCTGCACTGAGTTCCCTCTGCCTGTCAGCTCATTTATATGGCTCCAGTGATCAAGGCCCACCCTGAATGGGTGGGGGGCCACGCCTCCATGGAAATATCTCATTAGAGTTATCACCTACAGTTGGGTGGGGCACATTTCCTTGCAAACCTAATCAGCACCAAAACATTTGCCCCATAAGACTGCATCAAAGAATACGGCTTTTTCTGGGGGACATAATACGTTCAAACCGGCACATTCCACCTCCTGGACCCCAGAAAAACATATTCTTTCCAAATACAACATACATTCATCCCATCACAATATCACAAAAACTTAAATCATTTCAAGTACAAGATCCCATCAAAATCAATTATAGGCATGGTCAGTCCTAAGTCATAATTCCCCTCTAGCTGTGGATCTGTGAACTTAGAACAAGTTATGTGCTTCCAATATACAAAGGAGGGACATTCATAGGATAAACATTCCCATTGCCATAATGAGAAACAGTAAGGAAAGTAGGGTTCACAGGACCAAAACAGTTCCTAAAACCTGCAGGACAAACTCCATTATATTTCAAAGTCTGAGAGTCATTAACAAAATGACGTTGCGTCCTTGGGGCTTGAAAGAGCAGGAGTCTAACCCTTCCTAAGGGTCTTTGTGGAAGCCCTTGCCTCTCCAAATGCTTGGGTGAGTGCTCCAACATATCCACACATTGGGGAGACCACCTTCTCGGCACCACCCTCCTTAAACATCAGGGCAGCACCTGGATTCCCTTCCATCTCCGAGGCACATGCTCAATCCCTTCAGAACAGTGGGGAGGCAGCCAGGCTCTCCCCCAATTCCCTAGGAATGTGCTCAACCCTCTTTGGGGCTTGGGGTGGCAGAAAACTTCCTGAACATCGAGGTGGAAGGCCTACCCTTGACCTCCAGGGCAAACTCACCCTTTCCACGTGTGTGGGCTGCTCTGCTCTCCTAGCCTGAGACCTCTTGACTCCAGACCTCAACCTCCATGGCTTTGTCTTTGAAGAAATTTTTCCTTCAATTTGTTCCTTGTCTTTCTCCTCCAGTCCAGACTGGCAATGGCTCTGTCTATAAAGATCTCACAAAAACTCTGTTGGCTTCACATGAAGCACACAGGGGTCAAAGCCGTCAGACAATAGGACTTTCCACAAATCCTTTCTGCTTAACTCCTTTTCCAATCTTGGCTTGTTCTGAAATGGCGGCTGGGTTCCATGTTTGGTTACAGCCTCATGTTGGGCTATAGCTTCTGGGATTCCACCCCCTGGAAGCTCATAATTTTCCAAGCCATCAGCTTCTGGTTCTTTGAACCCAAGAGTTCAGTTCTAAGTTTATCTCTCTCTGCTTGCATTTTACTATAAGCTGCCAGGAGAAGCCAGGGTACATCCTCCACACGTAGTCTGGAGATCTCCTCAGCTAAGTACTCCAGGTTGTCGCTTTCAAATTCTTCCTTCCATCTGACACCAGGAATCAATTTTGCCAAATTCTCTGCCACTTTAAAACAAGGATCACCTTTTTTCCAGTTCGCAACAACACATTCGTCATTTCTGTTCAAGGCCTCATCAGAAGTATCTTCAGAGTCCATATTTCCACTAACAGTCTCTTCAATGCAGGTTAGGCCTTTTCTATCAAGCTCCTCACAATTCTTCCAGAATCTTCCCCTTATCCATTTAAAAAGCTGTTCCAACATGTCTGGTATTTGCAAACTCAGCAGCACCAGCACCCCACTTCTCCAGTACTAAAATCTGTTCTAGTTTGCTAATGCTGCTGGAATGCAAAACACCAGAGATGTACTGGCTTTTATAAAAGGGGGTTTATTTGATTACACAGTTACAGTCTTAAGGCCATAAAGTGTCCAAGGTAACAAATGAGCAATCGGGTACCTTCACTGGAGGATGGCCAATGGTGTCCGGAAAACATCTGTTAGCTGGGAAGGCACATGGCTGGCATCTGCTCCAAAGTTCTGGTTTCAAAATTGCTTTCTCCCTGGATGTTCCTCTCTAGGCTGCAGTTCCTCAAAAATGCCACTCTTAGTTGCCCTTGGGATATTTATCCTCTCTCAGCTTCTCCAGAGCAAGAGTCTGCTTTCAACGGCCATTTTCAAACTGTCTGTCATCTGCAACTCCTGTGCTTTCTTCAAAGTGTCCCTCTTGGCTGTAGCTCCTCTTCAAAAGTTCACTCTCAGCTGCACTGAGTTCCCTCTGCCTGTCAGCTCATTTATATGGCTCCAGTGATCAAGGCCCATCCTAAATGGGTGGGGGGCCATGCCTCCATGGAAATATCTCATCAGAGTTATCACCTACAATTGGTGGGGTGCATTTCCATGCAAATCTAATCAGCACCAAAATGTCTGCCCCACATGACTGCATCAAAGAATATGGCTTTTTCTGGGGGACATAATACATTCAAACCAGCACAAACACCATCACCACGATCTTCATTTCTTCACAAATAAGGAGGAAGTGTCAAAGAAGGTAGAGAGACAAAAGAAAAAGAAAAAGAAAGAAAAAAAATGACAGCTAAAAAGCAACAAAGGTAAAGATAGAATTAAAGTAAAATGGAATAAAAGAGTCAGACAATATCACCAATGCCAAGAGTCCCATACCTTTCCCTTATGTCCCCCTCTTATAGGCATTTAGCTTTGGTATATTGCCTTTGTTACATTAAAGGATGCATAATGCAAAGTTTCTGTTAACTATAGTATCTAGTTTCCATTGATTGTTTTTTTCCCCCAATCCCACCTTATTTTTAACACCTTGCAAGGCTGACATTCATTTGTTCTCCCTCATCTAAAAACATATTTGTAAGTTTTATCATAATTGTTGAGCACTCTAAGGTTCACTGAGTTATACAGTCCCAGTCTTTATCTTTCCTCTTTCCTTCTGGTGTTCTCTTTCAACCATACTCACAGTCATCTTTATTCAGTGTACTTACATTGCTGTGCTACCATCACCCAAAATTGTGTTCCAAACCTCTCACTCCTGTCGTTTCCTATTTGTCCATAGTGCTCCCTTTAGTATTTCCTGTAGCACAGATATCTTGTTCACAAACTCTCTCATTGTCTGTCAGAGAATATTTTAAACTCTCCCTCACATTTGAAGGACAGCTCTGCTGGATATAGGATTCTTGGTTGGTGGTTTTTCTCTTTCAGTATCTTAAATATATCACCCCACTTCCTTCTTACCTCCATAGTTTCTGCTGAGAAATCCACACATAGAATTATCAAGCTTTCTTTGTATGTGATGGATCACTTTTCTCTTGCTGCTTTTGGGATTCTCTCTTTGTCTTTGACATTTGTGTCTTGGTGTAGGTCTATTCAGATCTATTCTGTTTGGGGTACGCTGCACTTCTTGTATCTGTAATTTTATGTCTTTCATAAGAGATGGGAAATTTTCATTGATTATTTCCTCTATTATTGCTTCTGCCCCTTTTCCCTTCTCTTCTCCTTCTGGGACACCCATGACACATACATTCATTCATGAAGTTCATGTTGTCATTTAATTCCTTGAGATGTTGCTTATATTTTTCCATTCTTTTCCCTATCTGTTCTTTTGTGTGTAGGCTTTCAGGTTTCTTGTTCTCCAGTTCCTGAGTGTTTTCTTCTGCCTCTTGAGATCTGCTGTTGTATTTCTCCATTGCATTTTTCATTCTTGTATTGTGCCTTTAATTTCCATAGAGTCTGCCAGTTGTTTTCTCAAACTTTCAGTTTCTGCCTTATGTTTGCCCAGTGTTTTCTTTTATAGCCTTCATCTCTTTTGTTATATCTTCCCTGAACGCATTGATTTGGTTTTTGGTTTGATTTAGCATATTTCTTTGAAAATCTTTAATAGATTGTTTTGTTAAAGTGAAGCAATATCTCAACTGTATCTTGGTTGTGGTGTAAGTTTGTTCCTTTGACTGAACCATATCTTCATTTTTCCTAGTATAGATTGCAGTTTTCTGTTGTCTAGGCATCTGATTTCCTTGGTTACCCCAGTCAGATTTTCCCAGACCAGAACGGGTTCAGGTCTCAGAATGGGATTATATTCAGGGTGTATCTTAGAGGAATGACAGACTTTCCTGTGAAGTTTCCAGTCACTGTGCTTTTCCTAAGCTGCCCAGAAGGTGGTGCCTGTCAGCCTGTTGCTCCCAACTGGTGTAAGGAGGTGTGGCCTCTTTAGTTTCTGTTTTGGCTGTTTTCCCCCAGGCTCTGGGGTCTGGTTCTGAAAGGGAAGCTGGGCCCCACCTCCTTACTCTTAGGGAAGATACACTCCCTAGGGATTTATCACCTGTATTTGAATAGTCTCTCTGTCTCTGTTATCTCCACCCCTGTCTGGGTAAGAGTGCTGGGACTGAAAATGACTATGGCTCTCTCTTCTGAGCCCCTGAGGTTGGGAGAGGAAAAGGGACAGAAAGCCCCCTTTTGGAGCCAGTGCATGGTCCCCTAGTTTCACTCATTGGCCAGGGGTAACACCTGGTCTTCTGGGTTCTGCCTCCCAGGACAGATGAGTCTTCTGATTCTTTAAGGTCAGTCATCACTAAAAGCCTCTGTCTGCTTGTTGGGGATTCATAGCTTGTACTGAGCAGTCCACATTTGTTAATTAAAACCCCAGTTGGAGCTCAGCTGAGCTATATTCACTCACTCAGAGAGTTATGCTAGTTTCTACCACAGCGCAGCTTTGCAGCAAAGCCTTCTTGGGGGTGGCAGGGGTGGTGGGGGGAGGAGGCTCTCAGTGCAGTTCCACAGCTTTTACTTGCAGATTCTGTGCTGCAATCTCAGGCATTCTCCCAATCCAGGTTGGTGTACAAAGTGTGGACAGTCATGGCTGTCTCCCAGCAGTTATTCCAGATTATTTACTAGTTGTTCCTGGTTGTTTATTAGTTGCTCCAGGGGACTGAATAAATTCCACCCCTCTCTATCACCATCTTGCCTATGCCAAACTTTTGTGGGCTTTCTCTCCAGGATTGCCACTAGGTTCTTGCATGAGGATCTGAGGAAGATCTCCTCCTGGTTTTGGAGTGGGAAGAGGAGAGTACACATTGTGAAACACACCCAGAGTCTTCTCCAAACCTAAGACTTATGTTCTAGGGAAGGGTTGTGCCTGAGCTCTATTCTGGAAACTTATGCCTGCTGGGGAAAAGGAATTTCTCCCTACTCCAATCTCTTCCTAACTCACTCAAGGGGGGAAAAGCCATAGTAAGCAGGCAACAGGGCTTCAAGGAAATAGATTTGGAATGCTGCAGTCAGGAAAAGTAGTACAGGGCAGGAGGGAAAGTCTGTAGCATGGAAAGAGGGATGGAAATGCTCATGAATACTATGATCCAAAGCAACAGGCCCACAAAAAGACAGATATAACAGTGATATAGGGAGATTATAGCATGGTCCTTCCCCATACCTAATTCACTTCTGTTCCTGTGATCCAATACATATTCAGCTTTCAAGAAAAAATGACAAGACATGCCAAAAGGCAAGAATAAACAGTGTGAAGAGAGAAAGCAATCATTAGAACCATGCTTAGATATGACAAAGTTGTTAGAATTATCATAAAGGGAATTTAAAATGACTATGTTAATTTGTTAAAGAATCTAACAGAAAAAGTAGACAGCATGAAAGAACAGATGGGTAAGGTAAGCAAAGAGTAACGGAAACTCTAAGAAAGAATCAGAAGGAAACGCTAAAATAAAAGACTAAATAGCAGAAAAAATGAAGGAAGTTTTTCATGGGCTCCTCAGTATTCTCAATAAACTTGAGGAAAGTATTGGTGAACTTGAAGATAAGTCAATGGAAACTTTCCAAACTGAAATTTAAAATAAAAAAAAGAATAGAGGAGGAAAAAAACATGGAAAAAAACATTCGCCAACTGTAGGGCAATGTAGAAAGTGTAACATATGCACAATTGGAATACTAGAAGGAGAAGAAAGAGTGAGTGGAGGAGAAGAAATATTTGATACAACAATGGCTGAGAACTACCCAAAAATAGTGACAGATACCAAACTACAGATATAAGAAGCTCAGAGAATCCTGAGCAGGATAAATACAAAACAAACAAAACCCCCACAAAATCCACCTAGCATTTCATATTCAAATCACAGAAAATCAAAGACAAAGAGAAAATCTTGAAAGAAGCCTGAGAAAAAGAAAACATTTACCTAGAGAACAAAGATAAGAATTATAGTGGATTTCTTGTCACCAACCATGCAGGCAAGAAGAGAGTGGGATGAAATATTTAAAATGTTGAAAGAAAAAGAAACAACAACCTAAAATTCTATATGCAGAATAGTTATCCTTCAAAAGTGAAAGATAAATAAAGACTTTCTCAGAAAAACCAAAACTGAGTAAATTCAATGCCAGCAGACCTGCCCTGTAAGAAATGTTGAAAGATGTTCTTGAGGCAGAAGAAAAATGATATAGATCAGAAACTTGGATTTACATAAAGAAAAGAATATCAGAGAAAGAATGAATAAATGATGGTAAAATAAAAATTTTTGTTTTCTTATTCTTAGTTGATTTAAAAGATAACTTTGTTTAAAGTACTAATAGGAACAATATATTATGTAATAGCATGTGGATAAATGAAATAAATGACCACAACAGAATTAGAATGCTCTGTTTTAAGGTGACGGCACTACATATGAAGTAGCCGAGTGTTATTTGAAAGTAAACTTAGATTATTTTTAAAAAGTATATTGTAAATACCAGGGCAATCATAAAAAGAGTTTTTTTTTTCAAAGAATTAAAATTGATAGGCTAAGTGAGAGATAAAATGGAATCCTGTAAAAATGCTCAATTAAAGCTAGAGTAGGCAGAAAAGGATGGGCAAATAAAGAACAAATGCAATAAATAGAAAACAGTTATAACTGTAGCAGATATTAATCTTATTATTTCAATAATCACTCTAAATGTAAGTAGTCTGAATAGAGCAATTAAAGAACAGCGATTTTCAGAGTGGATTAAAAAATTAGACAATTATTTACAAATGTTAATGATTTATCAATCAGCTTGATCTGAATGACATTTATAGAATACTCTCCCAAAGACCACAGAATAAATGTTCTTCTCATGCTTACATGGAACGTTCACAACGACTAGAACACTTTCTAGGCCATAAAACACACCAAAACAAACTTGAATTAACAGAAGTCATACAAAGTGTGTTCTCAGATCAAAATAGAATTAAGCTAGAAATTAATAGCAGAAAGATAACTGGAAAATCTCCAAATAACTGCAAACTAAACAACACATTTCTAAATAACATATGGGTCCCAAGAGAAATTTCTTTTTTTAAAATGAAATAATTTAAAGAAAATACAACTTATTAAAATTTGCAGGATGCAACAAAAGCAGTGATGGAAGGCAATTTATAGCTTAAATGTGTGTATTAGAAAATAAGAAAGATAAAAAATAAAAAACCTGAACTTAAGAAGTCAGAGAAAGATGAGTAGTTTAAGCCTAACACAAGCGGAAGAAAAAAATTTAGGGAGGAAATAAATGAAATTGAAAACAGGAAAACAATAAAGAAAATGAACAAAACCAAAGCAAATTCTTTTAAAAGATCAATAAAATTGATAAACCTCAAGCCAGGCTAACCAAGGAAAAAAAAGAAGAGAGAAGATGCAAAATTACCAGTATCAAAAGTAAAGATCAGGAGGAAGGCAAGGATGATTTCTCCTACCACTCCTTTTCAACCATTGTACTGGAATCTTACTAGTGCAGTAAGACAAGCAAAAGAAATAAAGGTATACAAGAGTCAAAAGTAAGAATAAACTGCCTTCATTCACAGATAAGCAATTGTCTATGTAGAAAACCCTGAAGAATCTACAAAGAAAGGATTAGAGCTAATTAACCAGTACAGCCAGATCTCAGGTTACAAATACAAGTACAAAAATATAATATATATATATATTTATAAGCTTTCCTACACATAGGCAATAAACAATTAGAATTTGAAAAAAGAAAAAAAGACATTTGTAATAGCTCACACAAAAAATGAAGTACTTAAGTATAAAAAGCTAACAAAATATGCACAGGACCTTAAGGGGGAAAACTACAAAAAAAAAAAAAAAAAAAAAAAAACTGATGAAAAGTAAAAACCAAGGCTTGCATCCTGTCATTATTTAAAATTTTGGTATTTTGTTTTACATGGATTTTTTGGGCATTATTTTGATTTTTAAAATATTGCCTTGAAATATTTATTTGATTACTGAGTTCTTTTGGTGCCCCCTTAAATTTTGCACCCTAGGCACAGCCTCATTAGTCTCACTCTAGTCCAGGTTCTTACATTTTGATGATAACTGATTAACCATTTGGGAGAAAATAATGTAGTTGGATCTGTACCTTACCCACACCTCATATGAAATTCCATCTGGTTTAAAGAGTTGAATGTACAAAATGAAAGCATAAATTAACCAAAAGAAAATAAGCAAAATACATAAACATCTGTCCAATAAAGAAGAAAACAAAGTGCTAATTAACTTGCTTAAAGCACAAAATTATAGTTAGAAATACAAGTGAAAGTTAAAATCACAAAACACCGTCTGCCCTCCCCTTTCCAAATTACCAAATGTAAAGAGTGAGACTATCCAGCCTGAAGAAATCTGAACGCCTACCTTGAGACACAGATTTCTAACCATTTTGTTCTCCATCCTTACTCAAACTAGGGTCAAGTAATTCAGTACACTTAGGAGAGGGAATTTATCTTAGTTCAGTTGGAAAGGTAATGCTATCCACAGTGTGGAGAGAGGAATAGAGAAATGAAAGCCAATCTCACCACTTCCCTGTTTCTGTTGAATTAATCCAATCCAGATTAGTTGCTCTCTTTGATGGGCTCTAATCAGAAAATCAGATTCATATTTACATATAAGTTTAAATATAATCCCAACCTTAAAGTAAACAGAATAATGTTTACAAATTTCTTGTTCATTTTTTTTCCTGTTGCAAATCAATATCAGGGAAAATAATCAAGAATAAAACTAATATTTCTTTCTTTTTAACTAGATTGAAGTTATATAACGGAACTTTAAAAATATATTTCTTTTTTTTTAACAAATGAAAGGAAAAGATGATCACTCAAAGCTTTAAAAATCCAATGATCTGAGAGAAAACCAAGATTTTTCTCACAAATATTAACCAGAAAGTAATCTATCAGTCTAATGACACATTACACTCTGAACTGAGCTTCCCCTGGGCATGACTAATTTTCCTTTAAGAAAATAAAAATAAGACCAGAGAAAACTCAGGAGGGAGGAGTGTTTTAGAAGCTCTTAAATAATTGTCATATTTAACAATCTGAATCAAGAAACAACTCCTTTTAAAAATACCAGATTTTTGTCATCAGCATTTTTTCATTCCTGTATGTATTTACTAGCTCTTAAAAATAAATTTAAATTCTTTCCATTTGCTCTCAAATGCCTCAGGTGTCCATCTTGTTTGCCACTAGATTCTGTTAGTCTATGATACTCATGTGTCATACCTGATGTGGAACAATGACTGAATTCATATTTTGGGAAATATTAAAATCCCTGGGATATTTTATGCTAGAGAGGAAACTTGCAAATATCTGTGAAAGCAAGAAGAAAATTGGAGAATCACCTGCATCTTAGAGATCAAGTTAAACACATTTTTATTGGATTGCTGCTCATTATAGTTCTTAAAATTGACTTTGTAAAGTGCTCTCAGGCTATAGGAAGAATGTCATGCAATGTATTTCTACGGAAAGTCATGTAGGAGTGTTTATAACAGCAACTTATAAAGACATCACCAAATCACAATATTAAAGTGGAAAAGCCCAGATTTGAATATTTCCAGAATTTTAATATTGCAATTAGGTTACAAGAGAATGGAATAATTAAATTACCTATCTGACTATGCAGGCACACAACAGTGTCCCCTTCAAAATCAAGATTATTAAAGTCACAAACTGTTCACCTGAGTGAGCAGCAGCACACAAATTAGGGCCATAGGACTCACTCCAGGGAATGTGTGTAGATTCTTTGGAACAAATGTCCACAATGCCTCAAAAATCCCTGCCTTCATGGAGCTTTCATCCCAGTAGTGGGAGATTGTCAATTAATCAATCAATAATTTAAATGCATTGCCCATCAGGGGATATTAAGCGCTTGGAGACAAAAGAAGCAAGGGAGGAGGATAGTAATCCAATCACTTATAACACTAAGCAATCTATGTCCAAGACTCAGTCCAGAATGTAAAAACCTTTCCTATTTCTATAAATCTGACAGTTTTCCCATATACTATTTTTAGAAATGAATGTGTAATTTACCAAGCACGAGTTTCTTCTTGTATAACATCAAAGAGCATCAGCATGTAATATATGAAGTATACTTTTTGCAAATGGTGGGAAGAGAGATCAAGTTAACTACCATGACGTTCTTTTGCTAAAGTTTCTTTTCACCACTGGGGGTGAAAGGTGTTGGGAAATGATTTGGCGAAGCACAGGATGGCCAATGCCCTATCAGGTTAATCTTTCCAGGAGAAATAAGAAATTGGAAAAATTTGTTTTCTCGCTTAGCAATTTGTTCTCTAAGGTCATTAATGAAGTTATGAACCATAATTTCCACCTTTCTGGTATGGACTAATTTTGTGATTCAAATGAAAATATTGCTGTAGTAAGAGTGATGCGGAAGGTAGAACTTTTGGTTTCAGTGTGATTGGATGATTCCACATAGACCCAAACTTTTGCAGTAATTTATAATTTAACAAAAATCCCCACAAGTCCCAAAGACAGAACAGTTAACATCTGTCTATACTGATGCTTCTCTTTCTAGCCTCTCTAACAAACAAAAGAAAATGAAAGAAAAACTGTAGGATTCACATAAGCCATGTATTTGAAATATGTAAAGATTCCAAGGTACACTTATAACTTATCACTCTCTTTCTTAAATTAAAAATAATAAATAATTAAAACTGACTTTGCTAAAGTGCCCCTTTTAGCTTCTACTACTCTGGCATTTCATGCCCTTTTCTCATTTGAGTGACTAAGTGGAATTGTCTCTTCCTTTTACACTTGTCCTCTCCCCTTTTTCCTATATAGTTTGAGTTCTTCTTAATTACATTGGAATTGTAACTAAATCCTCTTGTGTGACACTTCCCTTAAAACAGTATCTTCAATTTCTGCCCAACCTTTGCACAATTGAGATAACATTTGAAAAATGCCATTTTCATCATGGGGCCATTTTCTTTCTAACACCTGAAAATGCTTCTTGTGCTCAAAATAGTAAACCTACCCTACAATGTCAATCAGGATTCTTCTTTTCCCTGCCCAAACTTTGATGCCACAAACACATAATATGAGCATGTATTCCAATCTGGTCCATCATCAACTTTCTATGCAATATTCAAGACACTCTCAATTTTGCTTCTGTGAATTTAAGATGTTCACATTGCTCAGCATATTATTTTCCATTTTTTCAGTCTAATATTCCTACCCACATTTCAAGACCTTCAGTTTCATTCATTGTATGAAGTGGACACAAGGCAGAAACACCCTAGACCACTGTCACTGACCCGAAGAGTGTCAGCTGAACCTGGAAAAAGAATTCACATTGAATTAGAACAGAGACAATTCCTACAGCAAAAGTGTTTTGAAGAAATACTTGGTGAAGAAGAAGTGGAACTTCCTAAGAGAGCACCATTTTATGCCATTTATATAATCTGTTATGTGTGAGTATAGCTAAGTTAATTTGTCTAGAAATAAGTATGTAGTCCTTATTACAGAGTGCAGATTCAGATTCACTCATTTTCAGATAGTTCTTTGGTTTTCTTCATAAGACTGTCAATCAAAGAAATTTTTTAGGTGTTTTTATAGCTACATCTCTAGATTGTGTGATTCAGGTGTCCAGTCTGAAGAACACTAATATAATGCTTCATTCAAAAGACTATTTTCTGACTGGGTATGCTACAGATTAAAACTGAATCAATAATGATGATGGACTGATCAATAATGATAGATTAAACAAAGGAATACTGAAATAAAACTGTGTGACTGAATCAGAAGTTAACTTCAGAACCTAAAAACTGGAGCGAACAAGAGAGAATAAATCTCTCTCTCTCTTAGTTTGCCAGGTCTGCTATGACAAAATGCCACACATTGGTTGGCTTAAACAACAGGAATTTATTGGCTCATAGGTTGGAGGCTAGAAGTCCAAAATCAAGGTATCTGCAGGCCATGTCTTCTCTGGAGTCTGCAGCGTTCTGGTGGTGGCTCACTGGCCATCAGTCTCTGCCTCTGTCATGCGGCCATCTATCTCTCTGTTTCCTACTGTGGCTTGGACTTTTGTATCCAAATTTCCTTTGTTTATAAGGACTCCAGTAATACTGGATTAAAGTATGATACCCTGATTCAGTTTGGCCTCAACTTAATAAGCTCTTCAGATATCCTATTTACAAATGAGTTCATACCCACAGTGCTGGGGCTTCGGACTTGAATATTTCTTTGTGGGGACTTATTCAATGTACCCCATTCCCCTTTCTCTCACTCTGTTTCTCTCTTTTTCTCTCTCTGCCTCTCACTTTGATGTGCATTTCTACTGCATATTTTATAAGCATTACTTTATATCTGTGGAAGATAATTCATAATATTATATTCTTTCATTAAAGTAATATTGTGGCACTGCACATACATCACACTAATAAAATGAATACTAATAATATGAAACTTGACTTAAAATTTGTGACACAATGGAATAGCTAAAGAGCAATTCAAAACAATGACAGTAACTTCTTCTTTCTTCTTTCCCTATATGCTATTATTTTTGGTAAGTGGAATCCACTTTCCCACACAAACTAGAATTGCTAAACTCTTAAAAGCATCCCCACGGTTTTGCTTCTTTCTGCAATGCCTTCAATGATTTCATCATAGTTTAAGCATAATAATAAATCATCATTTGTCCTCAGGAGCATGAACTCTCTGAGGCTATTTCTGCATTCACAGCAGCCTCACTCTTAAATAACTGTTCTAAGCCTGTCAATCTACCCACAAGCTTTCTGCAAGCAGCATGACTGACGTACATAAACACTCCCCATGCTGGATAATTACCACAAAGCATCTAATTCTTTCCTTAATAAACTTTAAATTCCATAATTCTCTTAATTTTTTTTTTGTCCTTGAAGGGTGTTTTCTGCTCCTACTACATACTTAGCCTTAGGCAGTATTTTGTAGAATATGATCATGGGTACTGCTCAACTACCCTCCATGAATGTTTTAACTCATGTAATGAAGTACTACATATTTGTTATCAATTAGAATTTTTTTCAGTTGCGTATAACAGAAAATTCCAAATAAATAATGGCTAAAATCCAAGGATTAATTCTCTACATAAAAGAAGTTAAGAAATAGGCAGACCAGAGGTACTACAATGGCTCTATAATTTTGCTCAGTTATTCTCAGCATGTGGTTTGTGTTCTAAAGTCTACTTCATGGACTAAGATGCTTGACTACTGGAACATTGCAGATAAGAAAAAGGAAGCAGAAAAGAAACTAAAGATGTATATCTCCCAGCTGAGTTAGCCTTCCTGGTATTCTTATCCATGACTTCTGCTTGCATCTCAGTGGCAATGGAAAATGGGAAATGAAGACTTTTAGTTGTTGTGTTGCCACTCTGAAAAAAAAAGAGGATTGATTTTTTTTTCAATGAAGAGGGAACAGATACAGGTAACTATTAATTTCTGCCATACCCTTTAACTTTTCCTAGTTACTGCTGGTTGAGTCCCATTATTGCATATTATGTTGGAAAATTCATAGCCTTTAGAGTCAGAAGATCTTTCTTCAGGTCTTGGAGCTACCCCTTACTAGGTATAGTATGTCACCTTCAGCATGCGACTATTTCTGAATATCCTATACTTGAGATAGAAATTCTAATAATACTTATTTCACATGATTATAGTGAAAGACAGATATGGTAAAATTTGGGATTTCAAGGGCCTGAACACAAACTTCCTCCCTTTGTAACCTTATGTGAGACTAGTCCTAATAAAATAAGCAGTTTTCATGGATTCCTCTTACAGAGTATTGGTTGTCTAACCAACATTAATCACCTTTATTCATTCTTTCTAAAGAACTTTGATTTTATTCCAGTATTTACCCTTTTCCTTACAACTGAACAGTAACATTCATTATAACAATATGGAAATTTATTAATATTTATAATCAGTTGATTATGTTCACCAAACATTTTTTTCTAAATAAGTTGCATGATTAAGTCAGGGACTTTTCCAGTATAATTATAAAAATAAAAATGATAATAAGTAGCCAAACAATGGCATAGCTTCCCATGGAGGAATGTTAAAAATGCCTGTGCATATAATCCATTTGATTTAACTTATGGAATGATGAAGTTCAGGAGAAACATACTTTTGACATGGGAAAGTGTTACATTCTTGAAAATTTTCCTTTAGTATCTTCCTTTTGATTTTGTCAGATAAGTATCTATATCTATATTGACCTAAGTGATCTGTTGTATTCCTTTCCAAAAATGCCTCCTGTTACAGATAACATGTTATTACCTTTATTATATGAAGCTCACAGAAATCAATAATATAATACCAAGGATCTAAATAGATAAAATGATGAAGAATATAGGCAGAAAATTTTCTGTCAAGGATAAAAAGTGTTTCAAGAAGGAGGGAGCAGTCAACCATGTTCAAAATTCTGCTGAGAAGCCAAATGAGACAAAAAGTGAAAAATAGCCATTGGAATTAGAAGCAGGGAGGTTTTGTTTTCCTGGGTGTAACCATTTTGTTGGAATAGTGGGGCAGAAACCAGCCTGAGAGAGACTGAGAACAAAATGGTAGTTTAAGACACTCAGATCATGAAGATAATGCTTTAAAAAAATCTGCGAAGGGGAAAGAAGAGGAGCATCAATATATGAGGGATATAAGGCTCTAGGTAGGGTATTTGTTGAGGACACAGGAGACAGAGGGGTTATAATCAGTTGTGCAAGTTTCTCAGAAGTTGGGAAAAGATAGGATACAGAGCCCAGGTGAAGAGTTTGACCTTTTAGAAGACAATGAACCCAGTTTTATGCCATTATTTCTTTGAATATTCATTCTGCACCTTTTTCTTTCTTCTCTTTCTGGTACTCCCCAAATGCATTCATTAGTCTGCCTGATGGTGTCCCACAGGTCTCTTAGGCTCTGTTTGCCTTTTTTTTTTTTAAATGCTTTTTTTCCTTTCTGCTCCTCAGCCAAACTCATTTCATTGTCTTGTCTTTGACTTCACTGATTCTTTCTTCTGCCAGCTCCAATTTGCTGTTGACATCATCTAGGGAATTTTTACACTTCAGTTATCATGTTCTTCAACTGCAGTATTTCTGTTTGATTCCTATTGAGAATCTCAAAGAGGTTCTCATATTGCTCATATATTACTTTCTTCATATATTTTAGTTCCTTCTCTGTGTTTTCCTTTATCTCCTTGAGTATACTGAGGATTTTTTTTATTTTTTAAAGTCTTTTTCTGGTATGTCCAAAGTCTCTGTCTGGTATGTCCTTGATGATTTCTGAATTTTTACCTTTTTCCTTTGGATGTGCCCTCATTTCTTTTTTCTTTGTCTTGTAATCTTTTGTTTCACACTGTGTATTTTAACTTTTTAAAGTGTAAAATCTGGGATTTCATCACTGAGCTTTCTGTTGGTTAAAGGTGTACCCATTTAGTGATGTGAAGGGATTTCTTCAAGTGCCAGGTGCTAACAAATACAAACAATCCAAAAATCAAAATCACCTTTCACAGTCTTTGCTGATTGGCTGGTGGTGTTCTTCAGAGCTTAGTCCTCCTACCAAGATCAGCTAAAGGAGAAGGGGAAGTGCAAGGTCTTCTTTATCTTTTCTGAACTTGCTTGGAGCCATGGAGCCTTCTTCTTTTTCCTGGGCTTGTTCTTGCTCAAGGTCTTAGGAATTTCTCCATTTGCAGTTTACAAGAGTTCAAATGCCCACTCTCCGCTCTTTGAAATAGACATTTACCACCTCCTTGATGTTCTATTGTATGACAGTGCAGGTAGTTCTTTGCTCCAGGCTTCTTTCTCTTAATTGGTTCTTACTGTCTGCAAACTGCTTCTCTGCCTTCTGACAAATTCTGATAGGGCAAGCCCATGACAACTTTCCTGGTTCAGTCTTTCAGGCTTCCATCAGAGAGATTGGCATTGACATACAGGCAGCCTAGTATGCACAAAGCAGTTACTCTCCTCCCTCTGGAACAGGACCTGGCCCCCAAAATGGGAGTGCAGGCTGGCTCTACATGATGCTGTGAGGGGTTGAGAGTTGAGTGAGGGACTAGCAAGGGCACCACAAGTTTTGCCTATCACTTTTCAGGCTGCTTTTTCTTGATTTGGCACTTGCCCTTTTACTGCAAACTTTTAATTGTTTTCCCAAGTTTTGAGAATGATAGCTCTGCCAGGTTTGGCTAGTTGCTCAAAAATTCTGTGGGAGTATGGTACCCTGGAACATCTTGTGCTTCCATATTAGTTAGCCAGAAGGATCAAGAAGCATCCTTTTCTTTAAATGCAATTTTATTTAGATATATTCACACACCAAATAATCCTTCCAACGTATACAATCAATGGCTCACAGTATCATCATATAGTTATGTATTCATCACCACAATCAATTGTAGAACATTTTCATTACTCCAAAATACAGGAAAAAATAAAATTAAAAAGAACACCTAAAACATCTCAAACCCCTTATTCCCCCCACTATTATTTATATATTTTTTGTCTTTATTTTATTACTGATCTGCCCATACACTGGATAAAGGGAGTATCAGTCACAAGGTTTTCACAGTTACATGGTCACATGATAAAAGCTATGTATTCATAAAATATAGTTATACAATCATTATCAAGAATCATCTACTGGATTACAGTTCAGCAGACTTAGTTACTGCCTTCTATCTATTCTATTATACTAGAAACTAATAAGGAATATCTATATGATGCATAAGAAATACATCCAGAATGACCTCTCAACTCTATTTGAAATCTCCCAGCCACTGAAACTTTGTTTTATTTCTTTTCTTTTCCCCCTTTTGGTCAAGATGGCATTCTCAACCCTACATTGCCAAGGCCAGGCTCATCCCTGGGACTCATGTCCATGTTGCAAGGGAGATTAATACCCCTGAGAGTTATGTCCCATGTAAGGGGATGGGTAGTGAGTTTCTTTGCAGAGTTGGTTTAGAGAGAGAGGCCACATTTGAACAATGAAGGAGGCTTTCTGGAGGAGACTCTTAAGCATAATTATAAGTATGCTTAGCTTCAGGAAGCATTCTTGAAAGAGAAAATATATTTGTAAGATAATTTAATAAAAACTGAGATTACATTAATAAATATTAGGGGAAGTTTGTGGGAAGTGATGTGTTCTAAATTTATAATCTTTTTTGTATATGTTTTTTGTAGGACAGAGATAAAGCTTAAAAGACACTATTTTAATCTTGACTTTATTAGAGAAATGCAGTATAAAACACCTCAAAATATTCTTAAATGGGTCAATTTTACAGCATAAGACATATAACCCAAAAACTTGAACAGACAAAAACATGGAATATATAGCAAAAACCAGAAAACCAAGTAATAGTAATGCAGCATTATAAAACTGAAAGGATAAAAAAAGATTTCTGAAGTAAGACCACACTTATCAGTTTAAATAATGTTACATATCCCTTTCAAAAGACAAATATTCTCTGATAGGATTTGAAAAAAACAAAATTTAACTTCATGCTCTTCAGGACAAATACACTCAAAAATGATTTGGCAGGATTTGAGGGAAGATAGTAACAGTAACAAGAAAGATTTTCAATGTTCTAAATCCCCACATAAAAGCAGACCAAACAACTGGGTAAAAAAATAAAAACCCAAAAAACATTTACAAAGAAAGTAGGTTAAAAGGTATGCCCGTTTGGATGTATTGTATCCCCAAAATGCTATGTTCTTTAATGCAGTCTTGTGGGGGCAGACGTATTTAGTCTTGATTAGCTTGCAATATTTGGATTGGGTTGTTTCCATGGAGATGTGACCCACCCAATTGTAGGTGATAACTCTGATTGGATTATTTCCATGGCCCCACCCGTTCGGGGTGGGTCTTGATTAGTTAACTAGAGCCCTATAAAAGCTCACAAACAGAAGGACCAGAGAGCAGCTGTGAGTCATATTTTGGAGAGCAACTGAGAGAGACATTTTGGAGATGCCCATTGAAAGCAGACTTATGCTAGCCCACAGTTTGATCCAGAGAAGCTAAGAGAGGGCAAAATGCCCCAAAAGCAACATTTTGAAGAATGCACAGGAGCTAAGAGAGGAGCTGGAACATAACCCAGGATCAGCAGACACCAGCTACATGCCTTCCCAGCTAACAGAGGTCTTCCAGACACCATTGGCCTTCCTTCAGTGAAGGTATACTTGTGTTGATGCCTTAATTTGGGCATTTTTGTGGCCTTAAGACTGTAGCTTTGTAACCAAATAAACCCCCTTTATAAAAGCCAATCCATTTCTGGTGTTTTACAAAATGGCAGCATTAGCAAACCAGAACAAAAGGTATCACATGGATACCAAAATACAGGTGCCTGGAAGCCAAGATCCACAAGTTAACCTGAATCACAAAACCACCAAGAGCCACTGACTGGCAGGACTTGGCATCTGTGTCGGGGGAAATAGAAGGAAGCAAGAAGACATCTGAATGACTTCAAAATAGCCAACAGGTACTCACTGGAATGCACAACTGGTCAATTTGAGAAAAACAGCTGATATAGGAGTGGGGGTATTACCTGCTTAATAGTGGATGAATATGAGGGGACTTTGGTTGCCTGAAGAGATTGGAGCAGTCTCATCCCTGAGAACTTTCAGAACAGATTGATTTGGGAACCCATCCAGAATGGGGCCCCACAATGAGAAGGAAGGGCTGAGTGGAATAAAAATTGAGCAGGGAAAGCATAACAGAGAGAAAGAAAGCAGATACCTAAATCAAAGTGGGGGAGTGGGGGAGGTGGGGAGACAGAGCTGGGAAATCCTAGACAGCCAGATCCTGTATTATGAAATGCTACAGAAGAAAGAGTGCTTTGAAATTAAAAAGTCTTCCTGAACCTCATTTTGGTCTGAGCCAGTGGTTTTCTTACTCATTCAACTTGAAGAGGTTCTCATGTGCTTATAGCCCAAGGTCAGCTCTCCCATTTAGGGGAGAGGTCTGTTGGAGAAACAGATGTAGACAGTTGTAAGTGAAACTCACTATACCTCTCAATATTAATCAATTTTGTCTTTATTTACACACACATGTATGAATGCACACACAGATGCATGCATGCACAAATGTATAATCAGATAGTTCAAAAAATAAAAGACAGGATTGGTAAAAACTTACTCCACTGAAAACAGAGAAAATTCATGGTACAGAATGAAACTTTGAAAAAAAATCTGTCTTGTAAACTTCAAAAGTTTCAAGAAGATATTGCATCCCTAAAATAAAAGCAGACTGCATGACTTACACACAATGGTGCACAGTAATGACTTTTTGAAAAAGAACTCTAAATTTAAGGTAAAGACTGTGAGAAATTTCCCAGAATATAGAATAAAATGATGTTGAGATACGAAATAGAAGGAAAATGTTAAGACTTTAAAGATATGTCCAGGAAGGCCAATGTTTATCTTAGAAAGGTTTGGAAGAAGGAAGAACAGAAAAGCCTAAAGAAAAGTAAACAATAAAAAAATTTAAAGGAAGATATTCTAACTCTAAAGAGTGGCTTAAGTCTTCAATTAAAAGTGTCCAATGAGTATTAAGCAAGTCAAAATGAATAAGAACACCTAGCATTATGAGATATCAAATTTGTCCTTAAGAAAAAGCAATTATTTATGAAGGGATGAGAATTAAATAGGCATCAGTCTTCTCATCAGCAACACTGGATTGCAGAAAAGAATACAATATTGCATTCAAAGTTCTGAGAGAAAATGATTTTACACCTATAATTCCATACCCAGCTGAACTATCAATCAAATATGAGGGCAAGGACTCAGAAAATTTACCTTAATACAAGAAGACAAGAAATGTACAAGGAGAGGAACTAACATAGGAAACTCAAAGGAATTGAGAAAACCAGTAAGTAGAAATGAGAAGTTGAGAAACCAGTAAGTAGAAATGAGAATAAGCTAAGGCATAGAGGAGATATTCTTGGGGAGTTGGTACAATGAGAAGCTAAGGAAAGAAGAATTTCCAGAAAGTTGATAAATAAATACTTCAGGGAGACTCGTTAGCATGAAGAATGAAAAAAAATGTCCTTTGGATTTTTCATTTAGAAATTTGGTGGTTATTTTACTTCCTTGTGATTTGAACAAAATCATATGTCAGTGGTGGGAAATGAGTATAGGTTCCAAACATGTCTTTTATTTAAGGCCATTAATTTTTTTGCTTATCTCTGTGCTGCCTTCCAGCACTGAAAAAAAAAAAGTTAAAATGGAATTCACAGATGTTAAAGAACATGTTTGCCCTCTGAAATAATTTGACTAACTAACCTAAGATTAACAGTATCTCTAAGTTATGATTCCTTGAAATTTCAATTTATGATGCCTTGGAGTTATGCTCCTTGAATGTAGCAAGCTCATATATAAAATATTCCATTCCTAATAAAAAGATGTTTTGTGTCAAATCTCTGAGTTGCTAAATTTAGCAACATCTCTGTATACCTAGGCAAGTCTGATGCGCAGAAAGCCCAGTAGAGAGCCAGAGGACCTATTAAAGCTTTGAGACTATTAATATTTCAGCTTCTGATTTGCAGTTGTAATATCTGTAACAAACATTTCCAAAGATGTATTTATAAGTAAGTTTTCTGTGACATCTATTAGCTCTGTTTAGAGTGAAAATTCCACATGAAGAAAGTGGTACTTGCAGCATTTTACTGTGAGAAAAAATCACACTTCACATGGGCACACACACACACACACATAAACACACAAACCAATGCTATTTTGTATCTCATCTGGCTCTACCTAATAGAGCCAAGCAGATTAGAAAATCATTACCCCAATGTTGTATCTTTTTTTTCAAGATCAGTTGAGTGGCATGTCTTCATAATGACTTCCTTTTCTGATATATTAGGTCACACAGGTTAATTAACAAAAGTACTATTTCTAAATAATAATAACTTTAATACTACATGATTGAGAAATCTTGTATGGCTGAATGGAAACAATGATTCAAATAGAAGGCATGGAGAAGATAAATAAAAAGTTCAGCAGATAAAGATTATGATGCCTAGTTATCCCCCAAATTGTAAGACTTTGCTGTATCTTGCAGTTCACTTAAAGCAAATTATATCAAGAAAGCTAATTCCATGAATTCAGTTCTCTCTGGTGTTGGATATTGGCTGCCCTATGAATAGGGTTCATAAAGCAGCTCCATTAATAAAGCTTCCTTTCTCTACCCTTCACTTTTCTGTTATCCTTCACCAGAACATCCACTTCATATTAAACACACACACAGAGGAATCAAAAGCAGTACAACACAAATGCTCCTCTATCCATCCAGTCAGGTCAGATTTTAACTTCATTAAATTGCTGTCATATGGTGGCTGCTGACATGCATCAGGCTTGGAGAGCCTCACTCATCAGGTATTCTCTAAGATTGTTAACAAGAACAGCAACTCTCATTAGGGGTTCCCCAAAAGCAGCTAATTAAGGGACAAAGGTTGCTCAGATTGTGACAATTACACCTGTAAGGTCCCTGTAGAAACACCCAAATCTCTAACAAACCTATGTTTGGTTGCTTAGTACAAGAAATAAAGAACTCGTCCATTAAAAAAAAAAATGAGAGGCAGAAACTGTCAACCATTTGAAAAGCTTTACGAAAATGATCATCCAATTAGTGGCTATGATCAAATCAGGCATGAACTCTCTCTGGATGGCTCCATAATTTTCCTTCTTGCATGGTGTAATTTCATATAGCTCAAATGAACTCGTGAGAGGTAATTCAGTTCCAAACAGTTTTCTCATCACTGCTAATTATACTAATACATTGAAATGCCTCCTACAAAATGCATGAGCCCTTTAAGCCGCCTCATTAATGTGATATAATTTTTGCCAGAATATATATCAAACCTATTATCACCACAGGTTTTCTTTAGCATTTTTTTTTTCAAAATGTCTATCAAAAGCTTAAAAAGTAGATTTCTTTGGGCTGGTCCTTCCATAATTAACTGTTTCTTTGAACTACTGTTGTCTATTGTAGTGTTTTTCAATGGCACTGACAATATTCAATATGATATCCCCCAGACCCACCAGTTTCCTTTTCTCTGAGTATTTGATTCCTTAAATCTTTTCCCTGTTGTAGCTGATTCTTTAAATGGCAAATGGTGCATGCAATAATGTGCAAAAATGAGTTATACAAACTGAAAGCAGGGGTGTAAAAAGAAGCATCATCTGAGACTAAAATAAAGACAGATTTTATGGTATTTATGTCAGTTAATTTAACTGCTGGTAGGGGCTTTTGTTGAAACATGAGTTAGTTCCAGTGTTTAACCTTGCAGTATTAATTTATGCTTTATGGCCTGAGTACTTTATCATTCCCTCCTTGGGAAGACAGTTATCTCATTAGCCAGAATTTAATGAAATGCAAGGATACACTTCTTAATTTCAAAGATTACTGTAATACAAATCAGGTGTAAATCTCAGACTGACTTCCCCTTCCCTTGCCTGTTTAAAAAAAAAAAAGAAAGGTTCATTTTGCAATCATATCACAGAAATTCATCTGGTGGAATACATTTCATCACAGCCATTCTAAAGGCATCTCTCATCTGTAAAAGTTGGTTTAACTTTGCATCCAACAATATTGATGGCTCTTTAGCTACTATAAAGTTTCCAGGGTTGACAATTCATTATTCATCATCACAATTAAAAAATAAAATGTTGATAAGATCACCAGTTCTCTAGACTTATTCAAGAATGGACATGAACTCTTAACTGCATTTTGACTGAACTCAATTTCATAGATAGCTCTAATATATTTTGCTGCAACTTTTTTTTTTCCAAATTACTAGACATTTTCTTGGGGAAGGTAAACATGCCCTGAGATTTAGAATTATTAAATAAACAAGCAAACAAGCACAATTTAAAATACATGCATATTCTTCTGATTTAAAGCAGAAATATTTAGGTTATAAAATTGTATGGAAAGAACTTTTTTTGGTACGAATCCTAAGGCATCTAAACATTTAAATACTCCACCGAAAGTTTACGGATCCCAACACAAATCCTCCACTTTTTGTGTTTCTGGGCTTTTGCCCATCCTCTTTCTTTTCCTGAAATGCCTCTTCTGGCATATTTAATTAACTATAGCACAATCCTGGCTCTATGGCAACATTTGATTCATATATCATAATTATATTGTAATCAAATTTATTTTAAAACATCTTATGGTAGTTAGGTGTTTTGGAAATCAATGAAAGAATGAAGGAATGAATAAATGTTTGGTGTGTGTATATGGTGACTTTTGACTAATTGTAACATTTCTTTCCTAAACAATGAGAGAATAAGGAGTTTATTAGTTGACTATGTAAACAATATAAAGCAAGGAGAACCTGGTGATTGAGTTATTCCCTCTGGTTTGCTATGTTAATTGGGAAAAGAATACTTTCCAGCAACTAACAGTAATTTAAAATCATACATTTAGCTTGCTATTTCTCTTGTGCAAGTGTGCACGTGTGCATTGTGTATTGATGTGTGCATGTGTGTATGTTTGTTTAAATCTTAGCTCAAAACACAGGATTCATTACCATGGATATATAATTCCATTTCAAGGAAATGACCAGTAAATTCCTGAATAGGGTTGCATGACATTTGACTAACCAGCTATAGCGATTCTTTTTCTAATATGTTTCTCTACTTCCTAGCTCTAGAAATTGGAAAATATAAAAACATGTTGTGAAGTGTACCTGACACTTCCTGGATGGAGAGCCAGATTCCTTGGAGAGGTAATGTGGTACCTTGGTAAAAGTGTGGATTTGGATTCAGATAGATGTGTGGCCAAATCACGGTTATGTAATGCTAGGGCAATTATTGAACTTTCCTCAGCGGTAAAATGAGGTTAATAAAATCTACCAAAATAAAACAAACAAACAATTTTTAGAACAATTTTAGATTTAAGAGAAATTATGAAGGTAGTACACGGACTTCACATACACCTCAAACTTGTTTCCCTTTGTTAGTTTTTTTCCTTTATCAGAGAAGTTGTGTGTTTACAGAACAATCATGCATAAAATACAGGATTCCCATATACCACACCACCACGAACCCTTGCATGGGTTTGAAACATTTGTTACAATTGATGATAGCACATTTTTGTAATTGTATTGTTAATTAAAATCCATGGTTTAACTTAGGGTTAATTTTTAAAAAAATTTTTAAATGGATTTTTAAAAAAATTTTATTCTGTTACCATATATACAATCTAACATTTCCCCTTTTACTCATATTCAGATATATATTTCAGTGCTGCTAATCACATTCACAATGTTGTGCTACCATCATCACCATCCATTACCAAAACTTTTCTATCATTCCAAATAGGAGCCCTGTACATTTTAAGCCGTAATTTCCTGTTCCCTTTCCCTACCCCATCTCCTGGTAACCTATACTCTAGGTTCTGACTCTATGAGTCTGCTTATTCTAATTGTTTCAAACCAATGAGATAATACAGTATTTGTCCTTTTGTGTCTGGCTTATTTCAATCAACATGATGTCTTCAAGGTTCATCCATGTTGTTACATGTTTTGAGACTTCATTCTTTTTATGGCTGAATGATATTCCATTGTACATATATGCCACAGTTTATTTATCCATTCATTGGTTGAGGGACACTTGGGTTGCTTCCATCCTTTGGCAATTGTGAATAACGCCGCTGTGAAAACCAGTATTCAAATATCTGTTCAAGCACCTGCTTTCAATTCTTTTGGGTATATACCTAGTATTGTCAGATCAGATGGCAGTTCTACACTAAGCTTTCTAAGGAACCGCCAAACTGTCTTCCACAGCAGCTGCACCATTTTACATTGCTACCAACCATGAATGAGTGTTCCTATTTCTCTGCATCGTTTCCAACACTAGTTATTTTCTGTTTGTTTTTGTAATAGCTGCCATTCTAGTGGGTGTGGAATGGTCTGTCATTGTGGTTCTGATTTGTATTTCCCTGATGGCCGATGAGGTAGAGCATCTTTTGATGTGCTTTGTGGTCATTTGCATATCTTCTTTGAAGAGATGGCTGTTCAAGTCTTTTGCACATTTTATAATTGGGGTGTGTGTCCTTTTTTTAAGTTGAAGAATTTCTTTACATACACTGGATATTAATCCTTTATTGAATATGTGGTTTACAGATATTTCTCTCATTGTATAGGTTGTCTTTTTATTTTCATGATAAAATCTTTTGAGGAATAAAAGTTTTTATTTTGATGAAGTCCCATGTATATATTTTTTTCTTTTGTTAGTTGTCTTTGGGTGTAAAGTCTAAGAAACCACTGCCTAGCACAAGATCCTGAAGATACTTCCCTATGTTTTCTTCTAGAAGTTTGATAGTTCTAGCTCTTATATTAAGGTCTCTGATCCATTTTGAGTTGATTTTTATATATGGCATGAGATAAAGGTCCTTCTTTTTTAAATGGAGATCCAGTTTTCCCAGCACCATTTGTTGAAATAACTTCTTTCCCAATTGAGTAGTCTTTGCTGTCTTGACAAAAATCAGTTGAATTTTTGTGAGGATTGATTTCTGAGCTCTTAATTCCTTTCTGTTGGTCTATATGTATGTCCTTGTGCCAATACCATGCTGTTTTGATTTCTGTGGCTTGTAGTAAGTTTTAAGATCAGTAAGTGTGAGTTCTCCAACTTCATTCTTCTTTTTCAAGATGGTTTTAGTTATTCTGGGCCCCTTACCCTTCCTTATAAATTTGCTGATTGACTTTTCCATTTCTATAAAGACAGTTGTTGGAATTTTGGTTGTGATTATATTGTATCTATAACTGCTTTGGGTAGTATTGTCATCTGAATGATATTTAGTTTTCCAGTCCATGAACATGGAATATCCTTCTACTGATTTAGGAATTCTTTAATTTCTTTTAACAATGTTTTGTAGTTTTCTGTGTACAAGTCCGTTATATCCTTGGTTAGATTTATCCCTAGATACTTGATTTTTTTGTTGCTATTATGAGTGAGAATTTTTTTTCTTGATTTCTTGTTCAGATTGTTCATTGCTTGTGTACAGAAACCCTCCTGATTTTTGGCTGTTGCTCTTGAGCCCCTCCACTTTGCACAATTCATTTATTAGTTTTAGGAGTTTTGTTGTAGATTTTTTTAAGGATTTTATGTATGTAGCATCATATCATCTGCAAAAAAGGAAAGTTTTACTTCTTCCATTCCAATTTGGATGGTTTTTATTTCTTTTTCTTGCCTAATTGCTCTGGCAAGAACTTCCAGTACAATATTGAATAACAGTGGTGACATGGACATCCTTGTCTTGTTCCTACTCTTAGAGGGAAAGCTTTCAGTCTTTCACCATTAAGAAGGATGTTAACTATGAGCTTTTCATATATGCCCTTTATCATGTTGAGGAATTTTCCTTCTCTTCCTAGTGTTCTAAAGGTTTTTGTCAAGAAAGGGTGTTGCATTTTTCCAAATGCCTTTTCTGCATCTATTGAGATGATCATGTGCTTTTTTCCCTTCATTCTGTTAATGTGGTGTATTACATTATTTGATTCTTTTTTTTAACCAGCCTTGCATACCAGGGATAAATCTCACTTGATCATGATGTATAATTCTTTATATATGCTGTTGGATTTGTTTTGTTAGTATTTTGTTGAGAATATTTGTATCTGTATTCATATTCATAAGAGATATTGGTTTGTAGCTTTCTTTTCCTAGAGTATCTTTATCCAGCTTTGGTGTGAAGGTAATGTTGGCCTCATAGAATGAATTAGCAAGTGTTTCCTCCTCTTCTGTTTTTTGGAAGAGTTTGAGCAAAAGTGGAGATAAGTCTTCTTGGACTGTTCATCAGAATTCCCCTGTGAACACATCTGGTCCTGGGCTCTTTTTTGTTGGGTAGTTTTTGTTTACTGATTCAGTCTCTTCACTATTAATGGGTTTGTTGAGATCATCTATTTATTCTTGAGTCAATGTAGGTAGTTTGTGTGTTTCTAAGAATTTGTCCATTTCATCTAGGTCATCTAATTTTGGTATACAGTTGTTCATAGTATCCTTTCATAGTACTTTTTCTTTTGGGGGGGGTGGTCAGTGGTAATATCCCTCTTTTCAGTTATGAATTTTGTAATTTGTATACTCTTTTTTATTTGTCAAGCTAGTTAAAGGTTTGTGAATTTTGTTCATCTTTTCAAAGAACCAACTTTTGGTTTTGTTGATTCTCTCTGTTGTTTTTTTGTTTTTTAATTCATTTATCTCCATGCTAATCTTTGTTATTTCCTTCCTTCTAGTTTCTTTTGGTTTAGTTTGCTCTTCTCTTTCTAGTTCTTCCAGTTTTGGGGTTAAGTCTCTGATTTGAAGTCTTTCTTCATTTTAAATATAAGCATTAAAGCTATAAATTTCCCTCTCAGCATTGCCTTTGCTGTATCCCATAAGTTTTGTTATGTTGTGTTTTCATTTTCATTCACTTCAAGATTGTTCCTAATTTTGCTTTTGATTTTCCTCTCTAACCCACTGGTTGATTAAGAGTATACTGCTTAATTTCCACGTATTTGTGAATTTTCCATTTCTCCCTGTGTTATTGATTTCTAGCTTCATTCCATTGTGATCAGAGAATATACATGTATGATTTCAATTTTTTAATTTATTATGACTCATATAATAATCTATGTGCATTCAAGAAGAATGTAAATTTTGTTTTGTTGGTCTCAGTGTTCTATATATGTCTGTTAGGTCTAGTAGTGTATCATTCAAATCCTGTACTTCCTTGTTGATCTTCTAATCTATCCATTATTGAGAATGGTGTGTTAAAGTCTCCTCCTATTAATACAGAACTGTCAATGTCTCCCTTCAAATCTGTCAGTTCTTGCTTCATGTATCTTTGTAGTGGTTACATCTGCCAGTTGAATTGTCCCTTTTATCAGTATGTAATAACCATCTATGTCCCTTGTAATTGTTTTTGACTTAAAGTCTACTTTATACAATATTAGTATAGCTACACTAACTCTCTTTTGGTTACTACTTGCATGGTATACTTTTTTTTCCATTCCTTCACCATCAGCCTTCTTATATCTTTGACTTTAAGGTGAATCTCTTGCAGGCAGCATATAGTTGGGTTATGCTTCTTTACCCATTTTGCCAATCTCAGCCATTTGACGGAGAGTTTAATCCATTTAAATTAAAAGCCACTTCTGATAATAAAGGTCTGTCTTCTGCCGCTTTGCTATTTAACCTTTGTAAGTCTTATACCTTTTTTGTCCCTCACATCTGTTAAAATTAATGTTTATATTTATTTGCTTTCTCGTGTTGTACCATATTGAATGCCTTCTCATTTCTATCTGGATATATTTTTCATCTGTTTTTCATGTGGTTACCTCCTAAATATATAACAATTAATTTGGTTTGATGCCAATTTAACTTCAATAGCATGCACATAACTTTTTCTATATCCCTCTGTCTCTCCCACTGTTTTTTTTTTTGTACTTGTAAATCTTCATACATTGTACGTCCAAAAATTGATTTATAATTGCTTTTATGCATTTTCATTTTAGTACCCATAAGAAGTAAGAGGTGTAGTTACATACTAAGCAATACAATACAATAATACCGGCATTTATAATTATCAAAATGGTTACCTTTACCACAGGTCTTTATTTCTTTATGCTGTTTTGAACCACTGTCTAGTGTCCTTTTGTTTCAGTCTGAAGAACTCCCTTTAGCATTGCTTATAGAGCAGGCCTACTGGTGATGTACTCCCTTGGCTTTTGTTTATTTGAGAAAGTCTTACTCATTCTCATTTTTGAAAGAGAGTCTGTCAGATATAAAGTTCTTGGCTGGCAGTTGGTTTTCTTCACCACTTTAAGTATTTCAACCCACTGCCTTCTTACCTCCATGGTTTGTGATGAGAAATCAACACTCAATCTTATTGGAATTCCCTTGTATGTAACATGGTGCTTTTCTCTTGCTGCTTTCCTTGTCTTTTGCTTTTGACAGTTTAATCAATATATGATGGAGTGTACTTTTCTTCATGTTTACCTTGTTTGGTGTTCTCTGAGCTTCTTGGATGTGCATATATTCATGTCTCCTGTCTTTGGTAAGTTTGGGAAGTTATCTGTCATTTCTTTGACTTCTTTTTGCTCTTTTCTCTCTTTCTTCTCCTCCTGGGACTCCCATAAAGCATATACTGGTGCCCTTGATGGTGTCCCATAGCTATCTTAGGCTATTTCCTTTTTCTAACATTTCTTTTTCCTTTCTGTTCCTCATCCTGGCTGAAGTACTCATAATATCATTGATAGGATTAAACCAAGTAATATCATATTAACCCATACAGAGCTCAATTCCTAGAGTATAGTTAGGGATCAGTGAGCCTTGATTTCCTTTTTCTTCTCTCCCTTTTCCATTTCAACATTTTTATAAAGCCTCTTTGATTTTTTGTCCAATTAATATATTTTGACTAGGTTATGACCAAATGTATTATAATGAGGTTTCCACGATGAATTAGATCTACATTTAAAAGAGACTACTTCCTAAAGTACTAAATAGATCTCATTAAAAGAGAGTTTTACTTACTTCAAAGGCAGTTCAGGAGCACTGATCATGAGCTTTATAACAGGGCTCCAGTATAATGTGATTAACTTTCTACTTTGAAAGTAGATGTTACTCACAAACTACATTATGATATGTGTCACCTCTTTTATGTCTACCCACCATTTTATCAAATATTTGGGAGCTCTAATCTATTGGACAAAATCACCATGCAAAGAATTTAAATCACTGAGTTATTTTCTTGGCTCTTTTGACACATATATTCTTGGCTTTAGAAAAACTAATATGTCTTTTTCATGACTTAGTCTCACCATTGATTTATGTATATAATTTTGAGTAACTATCATGAGCTTATCTGTGCCTCTGACCATACAGATCAGGATTAAGTATCTAGCCTTTCTTTTCGTAACCATCATCATGCATATTCTTACCCATGCAACGTCTGTTTGCTCAATTGGACCACAAGTTCCATGGCAGGAGGGGTTAAGACTTGTTTATGGGATACCTCCAGCATGTAGCACATAGCTGGCACACTTTGGTGCTAAAATACTTCTTTTTCAATTCAGTTTTATTGAAATACATTCACATGCCCCACAGTCATCCACAGTGTAATCAGTTGTTTACAGTACCATCATATAGATGTGCATTCATCACCAAAATCAAATTTTGAACATTTTCATTGCTCCAAAAAATAAAATAAAAATAAGAATAAAAGTACAAGTAAAGAAGAACACCCAAAACATCCCACCCCCCCATCACACTTACTATTCGTTTAATTTTTGTTCCCATTTTTCTACTTATATGTCCATACACTGGATAAAGGGAGTGTGAACCACTAGGTTTTCACAATCACACAGCCATACTGTGTAAGCTAAGCAGTTCAACAGTTTCAGGTATTTTCTTCTAGATATTCTAATACAGTAAAAACTAAAAAAGGGATATCTATATAATGCATAAGAATAACATCCAGAATGACCTCTTAACTCTATTTGAAATCTCTCAGCCACTGAAACTTTATTTTCTCTCATTTCTCTTCCCTCGTTTGGTCAAGAAGACTTTCTCAGTTCCGTGATACCAGGTCCAGGCTCATCCCCAGGGGTCATGTCCCATGTTGTCAGGGAGATTTACATCCCTGGAATCATGTCCCATGTAGTGGGGAGGGCAGTGAGTTTATCTGCCTAGTGGGCTTAGAGAGAGAGAGAGAGATGCCATATCTGAGCAACAAAAAAGATTTTCTGGGGATGACTCTTAGGCACGATTATAAGTAGACTTAGCCTCTCCTTTACAGTAACAAGCTTCATGAGGTCAAGCCCCAAGATCGAAGGCTTGGCCTTCTAAATCTGTAGTCCCCAATGCTTGTGAGAATATCAGTAATTTTCTCAGGTGGGGAAGCTTAACATTTCTGCATTTTTCCCCAGTCCCTCAGGGGGGCTTTGCAAATACATTTTTTTCTCTGCCCAAATTACTTTGGGATGTATCAAGTTTCACACTAACCTGTGCAAACCAACCAGATCTCACTCCCTATTCAAAGTTCTTAATTATGGTGTTTGAATAAACTGACCATACAAGTTAAATTATTTAGTGTGCTGCAAAAATATAGATCCTGCACCAAATAAACATCTCTTCCTTTGGTCTCACACAAAATTGAATTTTTAAAACATAGTCAATATCGTCCTTTTTCCTTTAGTCTGATTTGCCTTAGTCCTAACCAGACCCACTTGCATTCATACTCTAATTGAAGTCTGAACTCTTTTTCAGCTTTTTAAACAGTTTCTGTATGAGATAATACTGACATTCATAGCTGCTGAACTCTGCTCTGAGACTCAGGTATCACACAGATACTCAAAGTTCCTGGGACAGACCAGTTTATTCACAAAGAGCTCAGCATCTCAGAGTTTAGAGAGAACCATTACAACTCAGGAATAGATGTGACTGCTGTAAGAGCTTACAATAATCCTTCCTCTGATAACCTATGTTCTAAGATAAAATTCTCAGAATTGCACATTATAGTTAGTCCATATTAGTGAGGCAGTATAATGTTTGTCTTTTCGTGTCTGGCTTATTCCATTCAAAATGCTGTCTTTAAGATCCATTCACTTAGTCGCATGCCTCACAACTAAAATTCTTTTAAATAGATAAATGAATTAATTCTATGGTTGAAGAGTGCTTTCATATTTATTTTTCATTTAATTTCTCAGAGATTTAAGATGGGCAAGTAATTCCATGGAGGTTAATGATTTGCCCAAATTCACACCAGTACTTAGGACTTAGTACTAGGAATTGGCATCATCTTTTTTGCTTTCATGTCCAGTGCCCTTTTCACTAGAAAAAGATCCTTCCAATCAAAGCACTCTGTTAGGTATTGTGGGACATATAAAGATATATAATCATATCTACTTTCCAGGGTCAGAGGATGAATTCAAGTATTTTGACTCCAGTGGGGGAAAAAGGTGCTATGAAAACATAAAATATTAATACTTAGTTCTGAAAAGGCATTTCTGATTTTATAAGGACCAGATATATTTAAAGAATGACTCCCCAACCAGTTTCCCTCAGACAGTATTATATTTAATGTACAGAAAATGCCTTCAGATTTACAGTTAGAACACAGGCTTGTGAGCCAGAAGCTGATTGCTTCTTCATGTACCTCCATGACTAAGTTCCTCTGATTGCCCTCCAGCCCCAGAGTAGCTAGCTGGCTTTTGAAAAAATTTCCAGAAATTCTGAATAAATAAACAACAGGAAATTGGGGAATCTATTGCAATTTGTTTCGTTTGGAAGATGTTAGCTATTTTTAAAAATTTAAGCAATTATTGAGAATAACCCATCACATGCTGAAGCTCGTAGGTTCTTACGCAATATGTAACTCAGCTGAAAAATAATACAAATTTAATCCTAAATAGTTCCCTTTTTAATTTGTGGTTCTTGTGCTTTCTTCTCTTGGGAGTACCACTCCATGGATTCCCAACAAATGGGGCTAGTGTATTTCTTTTACCCCTTTCCCTCAATTGTGAGGTCTTTCCTGAGTTCAGGCCATGTGCAGAGTCCTGCTCTTTAGACTGTATTAAATGTAAAGTTGCCAGATCAGCTTGATTTGTAGACATGGCTGTTGTCCCAACTTTAGTTATTTCCATATTAATTCTAATTCTTCTGCTACCTTTTGATCTGGCCAATTACACAACACAGTAACATTTTAACAGTTGATTAATGCCTGAGTGATGTCACAGTTTAGATCTCACCGTCTTAACCAGTGAAAGCAGTCCTGGGATTTCATTTTATTTTTTATTGAGATTGTTCACATACCATACAATTATCCAAAGATCCAAAGTGTGCAATCAATTGCCCATGGGCCATAATACATCTGTGTATCCGTCAACATAATTAATGTTTTTCAATTTTTAGAACATTTTCATTACTCCAGAAAAGAAATAAAGACAAAAAAAGGAAACTCAAATCCTCCCATATCCCTAACCACCCCCCCTCCATTATTGATTCATAGTATTGGTACAGTGCATTTGTTACTGTTGATGAAAGAATGTTAAAAAACTAACTGTAGAATATAGTTTGCAATAGGTATATTTTTTCCTATATGCCCTTCTATTATTAACTTCTAGTTATAGTGTCATACATTTGTTCTAGTTCATGAGAGAGATTTCTAATATTTGTAGTTAGTCATGGACATTGTTCACCACAAGATTCACTGTTTTATATATTCCCAACTTTCCTTCTGGTGACATACGTGACTCTGAGCTTATCCTTTCCACCACATTCACTCACCATTCAGCACTGTTAGTTATTCTCACAATAACATGTTACCATCACCTCTGTTCATTTCCAAACACTTAGGTTCACCCTAGTTGAACATTCTGCTCAAAATAAGCAACCACTCCCCATTCTTTAGCCCCATTATATATCCTCTTAACTTATATTTCATGTCTATGAGTTTACATGCTATAATTAGTTCATGTCAGTGAGACCCTGCAATATTTGTCCTTATGTGTCTGTCTTATTTCACTCAATATAGTGCCCTCAAGTTTTCTTCATCAACCCATTTTTTTTAAAGATGGTTTCCACACCATACATTCCATCCTAAGTAAACAATTGATGGTTCCCTGTATAGTCACGTATTTATGTATTCACCACCATCACCACTATCTATATAAGGACATTTCCATTTCTTTCACAAAGCAGGAGGAAGAGTCAAAGAAGGTAGAGAGATAAAAGGAAAAAAAAAAAAAGAGGGAGAGAAAAAAATGAAACGTGACAGCTAGGAAGCAACAAAAGGAAAGATAGCTTTAAACTAAAGAAGAATAAACAGTCAGACAACATTACCAATGTCAAGAGTCCCACACCCTTCCCCTATCTCCACCCCTATATACATTTAGCTATGGTATATTGCCTTTGTTATATTAAAGGAAGCATAATACAATGTTTCTGTTAACTATAGTCTCTAGTTTGCATTGATTGTGTTTTCCCCCCAATCCCTCCCCATTTTCAACACCTTGCAATATTGACATTCATTTGTTCTACCTCACATAAAAACATATTTGTACCTTTTATCACAGTCCTTGAGCACCTTAGGTTTCACTGAGTTATACAGTCCCAGTCTTTTTTTTCCCTCTTTCCTTCTGGTGTCCCACATGCTCCTAACCTTCCTCTTTCAACCATACTCAACAGTCACCTTTGTTCAGTGTACTTACATTGCTGTGCTACTGTCTCCCAAAATTGTGTTCCAAACCTCTCACTCCTGTCTTTTCCTTTCTGTTTGCAGTGCTTCCTTTAGTGTTTCCTGTAGCACAGGTATCTTGTTCACAAACTCTGTCATTGTCTGTCAGAATATTTTAAGCTCTCCCTCATATTTGAAGGACACTTTTGCCAGATACAGGATTCTTGGTTGGTGATTTTTCTCTTTCAGTATCTTAAATATATCACCCCACTTCCTTCCTGCCTCCATGGTTTCTACTGAGAAATCCACACATAGTGCTTTTCTTTTGCTGCTTTCAGGATTCTCTCTTTATCTCTGAAGTTTGATAATCTGATTATTAAGTGTCTTGGCATAGGTCTATTCAGATCTATTTTCTTTGGGGTATGCTGCACTTCTTGGATCCATAATTTTATGTCTTTCATAAGAGATGAGAAATTTTCATTGATTATTTCCTCTATTATTGCTTCTGCCCCGTTTCCCTTCTTTTCTCCTTTGGGGACACCCATGACATGCACATTCCTGCATTTCATGTTGTCATTCAATTCCCGGAGTCATTGTTCATATTTTTCCATTCTTTTCTCCATCTGTTCTTCTGTGTGTAGGCTTTCAGGTGCCTTGTTCTCCAGTTCCTGAGTGTTTTCTTCTGCCTTTTGAGATCTGCTGTTGTATGTTTCCATTGTGTCTTTCATCTCTTGTGTTGTGCCTTTCATTTCCATAGATTCTGCCAGTTGTTTTTTTGAACTTTCAATTTCTACCTTATGTACACCCAGTGTTTTCATTATACAGTTTATCTCTTTTGTCATATCTTCCCTAAACTTTTTGAATTGTTTTAGCATTTGTTGTTTAATTTCCTGTATCTCAGTTGAAATGTAAGTTTGTTCCTTTGATTGGGCCATAACTTCATTTTTCTTAATGTAGGTTGTAATTTTCTTCTGTCTAGGCATCTGGTTTCCTTGGTTACCCCTATCAGGTTTTCCAAGATCAGAACAGGCTCAGGTTTTGGAAGGAGGCAATAGTATCTGGTTTCCCTGAGGGTGTCTTAGAAGATTGATACACTCTGTGAAGCCTCAAGTCACTGCTTTTCTGCCCAGCTGGTGGTGCCTGTCAGCCTGTAGCTCCAGACTGGTATAAGGAGGTGTGGCCTGTGGCTGTTCTGCCCCAGGCTGTTGGGTCTGGTTCTGAATGGAAGGTGTGTGGTAGAGCTTGGCACCACCTTACTCCTCATAGGGAAGATACACCCCCTAGGGAGAGGTCATTAGCATTTGCATAGTCTCTGCTATCTCTACCCTTGTCTGGGTCAGAGGGCTGGGAACTGAAAATGGCTGAGGCTTTCTCCACTGAGTCAAAAAAAGGGACAGAAAACCCCCTTTCAAGGTTGGTCTGTGGCCCCCCTCAGTTTCATTCATTGGCCAGAGATATCACCGGGTCCTCTGGGCTTCCCTTCCCTCCCAGAGAGGTCTTCTGGCTCTCCAAGGTCAGTTGTCACCAAAAGCCTCTGTCTGCTTGTTGGGGATTTGTAGCTTGTATTGAACAGTCCACATTTGTTATTAAAATCTCAGTTGGATCTAAGCTGAGCTATATTTGCTTGCTTGGAGAGTGCTGCTCTCTATCACCATGAGACTTTGCAGTTCAGGTTGTGGGGGGAGGGGCTCCCGGCTCAGGTCCACAGTTTTTGCTTACAGATTTATGCTGTGATCTCGGGCATTCCTCCCAATTCAGGTTGGTGTATGATGAATGAACGTTCAGTCATGTTTGTTCCCCACAGTTATTCCATATTATTTACTAGTTATTCCTGGTTGTTTATTAGTTGTTCCAGGAGGACTAACTAACTTCCACTCCTCTCTATGCCACCATCTTCCTAATCCTGATATTTCATTTTTGAGAGTCTTCTTTAAAATTGATAATATGCTGTTTGCTATTCCATTGATTGACTATGTTAATTTAGGAATGGATTTAAGGATCACATTGAGAATAGAAAATAAGAGAGGATTTTTCATTGTATCTGAGTGTATGATTAGGAAGGCTTGGGTTATCTGTAGATCATTTATCTGTTGGAATATCTAACAAAAATGACAGAAAAGTTATTAAAATAAAAATATTTGATTTTTTAAAATAAAAAAAAATATCCTTTGGCCCCTGAGAAGAAGAAGGTACTTTGGTCCCAACTATAGTGACTCATTGGAAAAAGTCATTTCTTATAGAATTGAAGCTGTCGTTTATCCCAGAAACAATACTTATGATCCAGGTACCTTTTGGGAACTCCATGCTGCATTGTTACCTAGATGCACTGTACTTTAAGAATTAGATGAACATTTATTATCTTTGATAAAAATCCCAAAAGAGAAATAACTTAAATATTTGCCTATACTAAACAGTCCTGATTCAATCAATGGGTTATGTGAGTTGGACAGGTAATTAGAAAACCCCTTGATTTTCTTTATAGACTTTGGAAAGTCTTTCAATAGATAATGAACTTACTCTTCTTTTCTGACTTCAATTCCTCTTAGGTATTTTCAATTATAAATATTTTATTCTACTGATATCCCATAATTTCAAAGGGGTCATTTTTGAGGTGAAGATTGCAAAGTTCAAATGGAGAATAGATGTTGGAGTAAGACATTGCCTTTTATTGGGAGCAGAAAGAATGCCCATAAATGCCCGAGGTTGGCACTAGTTCTGCATCCCACAATTTTACTGTTAGCTCTAAAAGATTTCCCTCTATATAAATAAGACGGAATTTATTTCACATCATCTCACCCCTAGTCGCATTAAGTTTAAAATGTTCATTTATTTGGTTGGGCTACTGACAAGGGGAGACTGAGCTGACCATAAACCTATATTTAGATCTAATTCTTTGAGGGTTCAAAGGGTAACAATTTATCCACTTGGTCTTGCAGGAATTAATTTTTGGATTTGACTATTTATAGCATCATTAATGAAGAAAAGCTGCAAGAGAAAACAGACCATTTTCAGGAATGTGATTCAGAACATTAACACCTTAATTTACATAAAATTAGTTACATACTGCTATGGTAATTTAATTTGTTTGACCAGTACTTTGCAACTGTGAAAAATAGATTCAGAAAGGCCAGACAAGGAGTTCTACATATTTTCTCCAAATGACTAGACTCAGAATAATATGAGACAGAGAGAATTAATTACAAGAAGATTCAGCATACTGTAGTGACAGCTTTGAAATGCATGTATTAAAAATACTTTCTTCTTTTTTACCCCCTTCTTCAAAAATCTTCATAAAATGCCTGCTTTATGCCTGAAATAGCTTCCTTATTTTCCCAAGGTTTCATTACAGTCACGTGTGTAAAAACAATAATATTAAAATTGTATGATATACATTGTTGTTAGATTAAAAACCTGAATCAAACTAGGTTTATCAACAGTGACTTTACTTAGCATAACCACAGGCATATAGGAAGCACAAATCGATACACTAATCTCATACCTTATTAACCTTTTAGTATCCAACTTAAAATACCCTTACTTCTCCCAGAAGCCCAGTGTGGTTAATTTGAACTTTAAATAATTAGATGATTGTCCTTAGAAATTAGTCATATGTGAACATAAAGAACAAATAATTCCCTTTTCCCCCATCTTCATGTCTTCATGTCTTTTCCTGCTTTTTAAAATTTCCTGCATGTCAAGTATATTTTCTATTTTTAAATATCTACTTCTAATTCAAAACTTTTTTACCTTCATTATCACAGATAGCTGTGCTAAACACTTCTTTCCACCTAATGTACCTTGTTTTGGGCTTAGAGTGATGCTGCATGTAGGATTTTCTTAAATCATTGCTTTATAGTTATCAACCTACTAGCTAAGTTAAACAACTGGGATGACCATTCTTTCATGCCCCCCTCCCCCTGAACTTGGTTATGGGTTTGAAGGTAGATTATTTGGCTTCATCTCTGCTTTAAATTTTCCATGTAACTAGAAAAATAATTTTTTTTTCCTTTTGTCTATCAAATACCCAATCTGTGTGTGATAATATTCATACAGTCAAAAGTGTCCAGAGCTGGTATAGAAGGTAGCTTATCCAAAAGTGTATTACTGAAAGTATTCCATTTTAAAAATATGTCTTGAGTTGACTAATTACATGGATTTTTTAAATTTATAGCATAATTCTTAGGTTATTATTGATAGCTCAACACAGGGAAGAAAATTTAGTGTTTGTCATTCACCTATCTCTGTGAGAGAATAATGAGGATTAACTAAGAATAACAACTTTGTAAATACTCTCTTTTCTTTTCCAAAAAAATCTTTTTCTAAACTCTGTAACTAGATCTACAATGTAAATCAAATAATGTCTTTAAAGGAATCCTCCAGTCCATTTCATTCTCATTTCGATAACTCTTTGTGATGAATTTCCATAATGGAATGCAGCATGGTGGAGTGTTTGAAAATTCAAAGAGCTTGGATTTTGATCTTTATTTTACTAGTAGCTAGCACTGTAACCTTGGATGAGTTCACTAATAATTTCCAAGCCTCACTTTTCCTCATAAGTGAATGAGGGTTTTAAATTTGATGGTCTGTAGGATCTCTTCTGGTTCACTAAGTTCAGTACTTGATGCTTTTACTTACTTATTTTTTTGGTAAATTTAATTCTTCTTAAAGGATAACACAGCTGAATGTAGGCTTGGTGATGGACATGGCTGATGTGGAAGGACACTATCATTTTAAAAGGTGAGCTCCACATGGCTTGTCAGGGGCATACTTATTATAATGGTCCCTGGATTGTGAGCTCTTACAGCAGCCACATCTATTCCTGAATTGTAATGGCTGTCTCCAAATTCTGGGATGCTGATCCCTTTGTGTGTAACCTGATCGGTCTCTGGAACTTTGGGTATCTGTGTGATGCCTGAAGCTCAGCAGATGTGAATGCCAGTATTAGTGCATATGGCATCTGTTGGAGAGGCTGGAAGGGAGTCCAGACTTCAATTACAGATATGAAGGAAGCGGATCTGGTTGGGACTGGGGCAAATTGGGCCAAAGGGTGAAGGACTATACTGTGTTTCAAAACTTCAACTTCCATGTGAGACCAAGGGAAGAGATGTTTATTTGGTGCAGGATCTATATTTTCTAAATAATTTAAGTAGTGCAGTCAATTTGTTCAAACACCATGGTTACATGGAACTTTGAATAGGAGGTGAGATCTGGTGGGTTTGTATAGGTTAGTGGGAAATAGTGACACATCCCAAAATAATTCGGGCAGAGAATAAAAATATATATGAAAGGCCCCCCTGAGGAGCTGGGGGAAAATGTGGAAGTGATGGACTTCCTCACCTGGTTTGTTGCTGATGTTCTCATAAACACTGAGGACTGATGGTTTGGTATGCCGAGCCCTTTATCTTGGGGCTTGCCCTTGTGGGGCTCATTACTGCAAAGGAGAGGCTAAACCTGCTTATAATTGTGCCTAAGAGTCTCCCCCTGAGTACTTCTTTGTTGCTCAGATGTGGTCCTCTCACCCTAAGCCCACTTGGCAGGTAAACTCACTGCCCTCCCCCCTACATGGGACATGATTCCCAGGGGTGTAAATCTCCCTGACAATGTGGGACATGATTCCTGGGGATGAGCCTGGACCTGGTATCGTGGGATTGAGAAAGTCTTCTTGACCAAAAGGGCGAAGAGAAATGAAAGAAAATAAAGTTTCATTGCCTGAGAGGTCACTCTAGTGGGCATTCTTACGTACTATATAGATAACCCTTTTCAGGTTTTAATGTGTTGGAATAGCTGGAAGTAAATACCTGAAAATATCAAACTCTAGCCCAGTGGCCTTTATTCTTGAGGACTATTGTATGACAGTGTAGCTTGCAGGGGGTGACAGTGTGACTGTGAGGGCCTTGTGGATCACACTCACTTTGTCCAGCGTATGGATGGATGGGTAGAGGGATGGGGACAGGGACTGGGAGGGGAATGGGGTAGGATGAGGGGGATTATTTGGGTGTTCTTTTTTGCTTTTATTTTTTATTCTTATTTTTATTCTTTCTGGTGTAAGGAAAGTGTTCAAGGATAGATTGGGGTGATGAATGCATGGCTGTGTGGTAGCGCTGCGAACAGTTGATTGTATACCATAGATGATTGTATGGTATGTGAATATATCTCAATAAAACTGAATTAAAAAAAAAGGTAAGCTCTGGAGAGACAGCTACTAATGTGGTGACAGAGAAAGGATAGAGGGGCAAATGGACACAGAGACAAACTGTCAGTTGCCTTTGCCCTATATATATATTTTCCTATTAGTTCTTTTCTTTGGTCTTCTTACTAGAGGAGCCCCAAGGCAATAAGGGCTATGGAAATCCAGATTATTCAGAACCCAAACATGTTATCTAGGTTATGTTTTACTAATGTGAAGTTACTTTAAGATTATATCTTACTACTAGGCAAATAATGTACTCTCTTTTGAATTCAGGGGCCTTTTATGATCATGTCCTCTTCTCAAAAAAAAAAAAAATATATATATATATGTATATATATATCACCAAGCTTCTTTGGATTCCTATAATATAGACATAATGTCTGCTCCTGTCAAAGTATGTATATCATCACTTTATTTTACTATTTAAAAGACTCCTTTCTAGAAATAGTACATACCCTCAACAATTAAGTTTGATGCAAAATAAACCAAGTTTAAAAGGATCAAAATCAATGATGATGATTTAAAAAGTAGAAAATTGTTTCCACAAATCAGTTCTCTGGTCTACTCTGCAATATTCCACAAGCCCTGGAAAGCTTCCTAATCTAGTCATTTGTCAGAGTGTAGGTCAAATGATTTGCTGAATCTAACTTTTATCGATCAGATGCTGTTTTAGGGAGAATGCGCTGAACATTACTAATAAAACAGTAGACTCTTTCTGAATAATACATGGTTTGTACACTAAACTGAATGATGATAAACACACACACACACACACACACACACACACACACGTCCACTGAAACCTTGTCAAACCTATAATGGAGTAGATGACTGAATTAAAGAGCAAACTTCTATTGTAGCACAAGATAGTAACATGGAGAAACTGAATTGTTAAATCAAATCCGTGAAATTCATTTTCTTTGTATGACATTAAAATATATTCCATAAAATGGCAGAGCAATCCAATAAAAGAACAGGCTCTGAAAAGAGTAATTTGTGTGCAACAAGGTTATACATTTAATAGAGTTCTCCTGAAATGTTGATCACATTTAGAATTCTATTGCTTTTTGTTAAATTTTCTCAGATTTTTTTTTCAAACTTTTCATCATTTCCTTAAAATATATGAACATTTTAATGTATAGATAATTTATTCAACCTACCTTTAAATGCTCTGTAGGCATAATTTTCCTATTAAGTTTTCTTCTAGAGCTGCTTTTACTTTGTTGCAAATAGATTACTCATTGTCAACAAATTATAACAGGACTGATCTGTTAGAGTATCAATTCTCAGGTTCATTTCAATATTTTAACTATTTGCATAATAATTTTGTAGGAAAGGAAGCTTCTGTGACTTATTGTTTCAGGAGAATTGTCAGAATACTTTTAATATTTTTAATTGTATCTGCAATAAAGCAGAAAATAATTCCTTGTAATATACCTTATGAATATGAACATGAGGCTGTTTATGCTCCTGTATTGTTATTTTCCCTGAAAATGTTTGAGCAAATTAAGGGTAATTAAATATGATGACAATAGTTATTTTATTTTTCAAAATGAAACAGACTTTCAAATAGTTCTAAAAGCACAAGCAAACTTTGTTTTTCAACCTTTTTTTCTATCTTTACTATTATTACTAATTATGAAGATTTATTTCACCAAGAGAATAATCTTTTGCTTATGAAAATTCATAATTATGCTTAATGTTGTTAGAAAATAATTATTTTACTTCAATCTGAACTACATTAAAAGTTGCTCTTCATTAAGACTGCACTAAATTATAATTTAGTAAAAAAAAATCTATCTAAGAGTACTTAGATACTTATACTAGAAAGAAGTGGGTTCTTTTATAAGGTTGCCAATTTGGCTGAAAACTACAAAGAAAAGGAGTATTTTCCTCGTCTACATTTTCTGTATTCTTTTTCCTGTTTTGAGAGGGAATATTGGGCTGTTTCCAATTAAACTGAAATGTGGTGTGGAAGTTATCAATCAAATGTAATTATTTTGTGCAAAACAATATCACAAGCAAAATTAACATGTGCAACAGGGGAAAAGTGTCAGAACATATCAGCTATTCCTAGGATAGCTCGTCTCTTACTGAAGAAAGGAAATTCTGGAAACATTGCTCTGGGCTTCCTGGAATCACTCACTTTTGCCTTTTTTCTCCAGGTCTGCTTCCCTCAATGGCTGCACCAAAGTGTTTTCTACACAGCATGATGGAAGTCAATCAGAACAAAATTGTCTGTGAGGTCACCTGTACCTTTCTTCACAGTACTACCAGGAGCCTTATTTTAATCCCATTTTAGGCAGCACAAACTGATATTCTGTGTGTATCACTTTAGTAGATGGTGATGCAGAAGGCAAAGCATGTTTTTGAAGTTTCCGACTTACCATTTCCTCATCTTTCTCAATATCAAACACCCTGTGTATAGCAGGACTCTGGTTGCCTATGTCCTCAACCATGACATCTGTGGAGATCTGAGTTTTTTCCTCTGGCAGCCTAAGAGCACAGATCAGCTTTGTTCTTCATTCCTTCAGGGCCTCCTATCTTGCAGAATTTGTTTGTGCAAGTGTAATAGTTGTCTATATGTTCATGTATCTAAGAATATCACTAACAGCAAATAGATAATGAATTAAAGCAGAGATGGCAAATGCATGGTGCCCCCCACCCCATGCCAATGGCAAACGTTGAGAACTGATCTAAGCATTCCTTGTGCTGAGTTTGCATAAGACCTCAGATGCCTTCTGAACACATTTCAAGAAGCTATTTCCAAATGTTTTGAGTTGACACACAAATTGAAAAATTTTTCTGTCTCTGAGTTACTGTTTACCACACCCATATTTTATATTTGCATGTTAACAAAGGCCTTCTGATGACAATGATTAAACCCAAATGAATGGATGGGAATGCTGAGTACCATGACAAACTGATGGTCTACAAAGAAAACTTCATAGATAGGTTCTTAGCCAAGCTGTGCTGATATAAAATTCTAAAATATTGTTCTTCCATGTAAGATTCTACAACTAAATAATCTAAATAATACGATGTTCCTTGTACTATGCTCTTACACATGATGCATTCCTCTGGGGTATCATTTTTAGCATTTTATTATAGCTAGCTGTTCTCATCTCTCTTTTCCTCGTTGTGTTCTGGACAACTTGGAAACAGACGTCATAGGTTATCACTCTGGTCCCCCAAGACTTCTTTGCACATTATAGCTGCTCAGATAGTGTTGAACTTAGTTGAATTTAGTGGCTGGAAGGAACTTATATCCCATACAACCTCACTTCCTTAGTTACTTGTGTCGGGAACTTAAAGGCCTCACAACTTGCTTTAGGTTTCATGCCTAATAACGGCAACATTGATCACAAGGCCTTAGCTATCTGGTTCTGTCCAGCTCAGCAGAGTCACTTGCCTTCCGTTCTATTCCCATCCCCATCCACCTGGACTCTGGCCACACAGTCCTTATCTCTGTTCCTGATTTGCTTAGTGATGAGGATCAAATCATGTACCCCACAAAAGACATGCTCAAATCTGAATCTGTGTTCCTGTGGGCTTGACTCCATCTTAAATAAGACCTCTTGAAGGTATTTTTACAATGTTGTGGCCAAATTGAATCAGGTAGGTCTTATTCCATATACTTGGAGGCCTTACAAAGAAAGGAAATTCAGATGAAGTTAGCAAAAATCAGAAACCATTAGAAGTCAGAAGTCAGAAGAAGCCAGAGAGGAGAGACAGATTGCCATGGGACAGAGGCTTGCAATCACCGAATGCTAGTGACCTGGGGCAAGGGAAAGCATGGCCTTGCTGACACCTTGATTTTAGACTTCTAGCCTTCAAAACCTTGAGACAGTAAATGCTTGTCATTTAAGCCAACCTCTTGTGTGGTATTCATCACAGCTGCCCTAACACATTTAGCTATTTCCTAAATTTGGATCTTTGTATGCATCTTCCTGGAAGTGCTGCTGGCCACTCTTCATCTGTGCCAATCGTACTAGTCCTTGAGATTTCAGCTTGATAATCACTTCCTCCAACCAGCCTTTCCCTGAAGCCTCAATATAAATTTGGTTTCCCTAGTGACCCCTCGAATTATTCTTTCTTTAAAACTTCCTATTCTTCTTATTCACAACTCTCATTTTTCAACTATTTGTGCAATATCTATTGCCCTGATTAGATTGTGTGCTCCATAAACTCAGGGGTATTTCTTTTTCACTGTTGTATCCCCAGCAATTATTTCAATGCTTGATGTTTATAGGTACTCATTAATTTTTGTTGAAAAATTAAAATGGCTAGTTAATGCTAGAGCTGTGGCTTGAAACTAAAACATCTATTCTTACTCACATTTTATCCTGCATAACAGCCTTCCATGAAAATCTGTAATAGTATGCTACACTGAACTTTTCGATCATAAAGAAATAGTGGTTCTATGTCACCACCCAGTAGCGTATAATTTTTTTTTCAGTTTTTAATCTCTTATTTAATAATTAAAATAGTACTTTCTGATAAAATCCCTGGAGGTTTATTTGGCAAACATTTATATCAGGAGTTAAGTCTGGGCAGGTGCTAATCTTAAGATTCTCTTACCTAAACAGTATAAAAAGTCCTGAATGACTATAATAGCAGTAAGCCCAAATTGTACCCAGCTTGATGGCACATTTTAAGGATAAGAGCAAGAGTTTTAAAATTAATAAATGTAGAGGTTATATCTCAACATCACTACTTCCTTGTTTTATGATGCTGGACAAGTTTCTTAAGCCTTTCTGAGGCTCACCTTCCTTATGTGTAAAATGGAGGTTAATGATAGCATTTATCTTTACTTAGCCCTACCCTGTTCTATTCATTTCTCTGTCCCATCTGCAACCTAGAATCAGATTTCTCTCAATAAATATGTATTAATGGATAAATAATTAGCACAGTGCATGCCAAATAAGAAGTGCTCAATACAGTCTGCTATTTCTATTATAATTATTATTATGAATACATGTCTATTAATCTAATCTAGTCTGATCAATCTAATCTAAAAGTACCCAGAATAGTGTCTGATACAAAGTAGGAAAGTAGGCCTCCACTAAGTGGCAATATGATACATTTGTTAGCTTCCACTGATACAAATGCCCCACAAAAATTCAATGTATTTTCTTTAATAAACACAACTCCACAGTGAAAACAAGGACCTGCTCTAACATAGTCTATTTCGAGAGACTACCAGTGATCATTCTCTGTAATTTTCTTAATTCTCTTCTAAAGTCACTATTAAAGGTTGCTTTTCATTTTATTTTACATTTTAAAAAATGCTCCATTGCTAAAAAGAAAAATTGAATTTGTTCAAAGCAATAGGATATATCCAATAAGTCTCCTTTATAGTATTTTTTAAAATTATGGAGAAACATGTACAATATAATAAATAAGAACTTTATGAATGTGAGGTTGGTCATATCCATGAAAAATAAAAGTCAGAAATTTTGAAACATTAGACACATAACTGACAAAAGGAGACCACATTGTAGTTCGCCTGAAGTATCCAAGGGATCTTCCAATTTCTTGTATCCAATTTGTATCACTAGAGATGCAACTCATTGTAAATTGCTACTTTATTCATTCAAGACTTATTATAACATTATGGTTAAGTATTTACTGTGATTTCATCAAGATACAGAAATGGCCACCCCAGTGTAATTACTGTAGTGTTCCAAAGAGATCTAAAAATTATGAAAATTTGAAGCTATTAAATATTATTCATCATATATTACGGCTATCATTACCATAATCTCAATTTTATTTTATGTGGTAGAGGCTATATGATATTGTTCCTTGTTAGGTAAAGCAAAATAAATTTGAAGAAAATATGAATGAGGCATAAACTAAATCTCATAGCAGATAGGTACTATTACTAAATAGTTAAGATTGAAGGCATTGACATCAAAACTCAGTTTCCTCATCTGCAAAGTGGAAATAATTAATAGTAGCTATTTGACAGGATTGACATGAGGATTAAATGAAATAATGCACATAAAACATTTAGCATATTGCTAGGTTTATTTTAACACAACGTAAATGTTAACTTCACAATCCTGCACAGGGAAAAGAGGGTGTGTGAAATATATTTTGTGGAGTTCAATGTGTAATGAGTGCTGTAAAATCAAGGAGCAGACAAAATGAGGAGGGGGTCATTGCATCTTTCCAAATCTATCTGTAAAGTGTCTGTGAAAGAGATAGGATCCCCAGGTCATGGAGTGTGGGTTTGGTGAACTAGAAAGTTGGTGAGTTATGAGGTTCAAAACCTGGCAGAAGGCTTAGAATAAGGGATGGGAAGAAACACTGCACATTACAAAAATGTGCCACCAGATTTGATGCTTGTGAAGTGCAAATACTCCCTTGTTATAAGTTATCGGTGGCTGCTGTTGATTTGAAATTTAGTGACAAGCCAAGATATTGCTACAGTCAGATGTTGATCTACAGAGGCAATGGGTCCAACTTCAGGAGACTGTTTTTTTTTTCTTTTTTCTTTTTTTTTTCCTTTCTGGCAGTAATTTAAGCAGTGTGAAAACCTGTGCAAATGCTCTTTTGGGTCATTATACTACTATGCATCATCGATAATATATTTGGAGCTGGGAACACATTAGCTCTGTGAAATTTATTTGTTTTTCACAAATCATTTTTGAAAATGTCCACACTTTATCAAGGCTGCTTCTTAAATCTAACATATTTATCAAAGGGAATTTTGTTTATTAAATTTTATTTGCTGTGAAGATAAACAGACATGAATATAATGTTTTAAAAATGTCTATTGATGTGAGAAAAAAAATGCAAGTCCTGAGGTGGAAGCTCAGTGGGTCAGTGAAATGTAAATGACCTCTACATTTTATCTTCACATGACAAAATACATTATGGTCAAAATAGGATCTTCTGTAAATCACAGCTTTCCAACATTCTAAAACCTGCATAATTTAGCCTATGCTTTTAGTTAGGCTTTTTTTTTTTTTTAATTCCTTTAACAACCATTTTTTTTTTTTTATAAATGCTACTAGGTCATTGCAAATCTCCTCTTTCTTACAGCACTTTTTTATACGTAGTCATTTCAGATACATTAAAACCAATTATAATTACCTTGGCTATATAAAACAACACCTCCTTATGCAAGGGGGATGTGATATATGGGGTGCAACATATACTGGTGTCAAAAGCAAGTTATTTTCATCAGACAATTATAGTTGTCTTTGACATCAGGCTTACATTTCCCACCAATTAGTACAAACTGCAGGGTGCAATTCTAGAATTCTGCAGCGCTAGCAGGTAGCAGTATTAAGTGGAATTTAGGGCATTTAAATATTGTAAGGCCCAAAAATATTCTGCTTTAACTTCAGTTGGTTCAGATCAATAGTCTGGGTTGTCTACACATCATTTCTCCTTAGCAAGAAAGTGCGTATGGATTTTATATTTCATTAGGATATTAATTCTTCTTGTCAACAAAGTGCTTAATTTTCATTTTAACTCTATGTATCTCCGGCATGCCAATGAACTATTTATTAGACCAAACTTGCAACCAGTAGTAGGATAGTGGTGGAGGTCCTTGTGATGTACTTTTGTAGAAAAAAAAATGTTCTTTTTTTTTTTTGCATCCTGATGAATTGTACAATTATTTGATACTCTTTGAAATTATCCCATTGGTGAAGCAAAAACAAATCAAATAAGCTTAAAAGGCATTGCTTGAATTGTTAAGGACTGTATTTGTCATTTGAGAAATACAGAAATAAAAAGGTATGTGACTACAGGATGCCAGGACTAAGGGATAAAAAGTGGATGTGTAGTACAACAATCAGTTGTTTTGCCTTCTTGGCACCTAGAAGGTGGTTCATTTTTATTTGTGAAATTGAGTATTTAGAACAGCTACTTTGGTGATCAATAAAATAATGTTTGAGCCCCAGCAGTTTCTAGCACAATGCCACACTCTGTAAGTAGAACAGTATATAGCCAGGTCCCTGCATTCAAGTGGCTTCCCCTCAAATATAGTGTCTTGATTTATATCACTTATGAGACTTAAGCATTTCCTTTAAGTTTCAGGATTTCAAGTATGATATAGTCAACTATATTAGAAATCTTTTCTAAAGATCAAATACTCTCATTTCAGCTAAGTCATCTGGGACTTTTATATAGAAGGATGCAAAAGGCAGGGATGAAACTATTTGCCTGTTTTCTACTGGGACTTAATTTCCTTCCCCAAACACCAAGAGTAGTGGCTATCCAAACAAACTCTTATTTAAAGATAAATATGATTTTAAAAGCCCAACAGGAGAGGATTCTGGCATTTAATGTATGTGCAGTATAGTCTTCTGCAGTCATGAAAGATTACAGGCAGAGTGTGGAGCCATGTGGAGAATGAGGGGTAAAGGTTCTGCAGAGCTGTTAAGCCAGAAAGAGCCCATCCCAGACTGAGGTGTTCCATCTCTCCTTCTGTTGAAGAGTCAGAGCCACCCTCTTCCTGCCTGAATTCTGTCTATTCTTTTTCGTGAAAGAAATTTACTTGTGTTCTGGAAAGAATGCCATAAAAGTAGAGCATTAGGCATGCACAAAAAATGAGAAGATGGAAAGATACAGTTGGCCACAGCTGGAGATTCATCATTCATTCATTTACTCATTCAACGTTTATTGAGACTTTACAGTGAGTAAGACCCTGTGCTGGGCAATGTGGGGATGAATGGGAAATGGATCCTGCCCTCAAGAATTTGTGGTTTAGGGCATCCAAGCCAAGCTCATAAGTAATTATAATACAATATAATGAGTGACTAGTGCCACAAGAGAAAACACTGCAGGAGTGTTCAGCAGAGGAAGGGAATGCTTGAATGGAGAGTCAGATAATTAGCCATTCCACTCATTCTCTAAGTGGTTTCTGATCTAGTCCCTTGGTGTTTCAATTCCTCTTCACTGGCAAAATTAGGGGTAGATAACTGTTTCAAATTTGAAATGCTAAATATGAGTAACATTGAGATTCTCTGCAGTGAAGTGGAGTTGTTAATTTAAAGTGTTGTATTTCTAGTAAATTTACCATCTTCAGTGGCTGTAAATTATACTTGTTAATGGGGAATGTAGTTACTATTCTAGGTAATCATTCTTATTAGTCTACCCTGGGTGAAGTCAAACCAGAGAAGAGGATACCCTCCCCATCCCCAAATGTGTCAGATAATAAATGGTATAAAAGTAGTAGCAGATAGACCTCAGAAATAAATGTCTTATATTCATCTTAGTTAAGCAAGGAAAAGAACTGCCTCTCTTATCCGAGAGGATGGAGCACAGTTACCCAGGTCTATACAGTCAGCTCTTTTTCTCTTCCTAGAGTAAAAGGGAGCAAATGCTATCACGTGACTCAGCCTCTACCTAGCTTGTTATGATTATTTCCAGTATCACTCATTTCCACAAACCTGCTCCAGCACCTAACCAGGCATCACACTTAAGAATTAAGAGCATCATAGAATACAGTTGATGAGTCTGAATATTTGTGCCACACTCTACCAGACTCAGGGCAAAAAAGCCCTCCTAAAATCAGTCATCAGGAGGGAGGAGATCCTGAAGGAGGAGAAGGCAGTGTCTTCATGAAGTAAACTATGGCTGCAGATTTGCTGCCAGTTTA